>NW_027454382.1:0-82866 GCF_040206685.1 Ascaphus truei | reverse complement strand
TCTGTAGTGTGACAGAGCACACCAGCTACGCCACCAGGCACTCCTTCTTGAATTAAAATAAAACTATCTCCTTACCTCTTTCTGGATGCCCCCTCTTTACCAACAAGAGGGACAGGACCAGCTCTCCTCAGCTTCCATTTTCCTCTTCCTTTCCTCTCTCCCTTGAAAACTTTCTGCACCTGAGACAGTGGGAGGGAGGGAGATAGAGCATGAAACAGCACCCCAAATCCTGTCCCATTACAAGCAGCACAGGCTTCTGTCCCTCTACTCCTCTGCCTCCAGTCATTTGCATGGGAGGGAGGAGCTGCTTGCTCTCTCTCTCCCTCTTTCTCCCTCTCTCTCCTCTACCTCTCTCCCTCCCTCTCTCTTTTAGAAGCTTTACACCTGCCATCCTGCCTACAGTATGTGATGATATCACAATGTCTCTCTTACATCACAGACAGGCTGACATCATCACACAGGCTGGCGGCCAGCAAGAGACAGAAATGCAGATAGAGACACACTGACAAATACATACACTGTAGGCACAGGCACCATGCGGCTTCTGCACCATAAAAGTTCATTTGAATCAAAAATAATGTCATCTTTTAAGTGAGGCGCTATTGAAATCTTGGGGGTCTAAGTGTCAAGACAATCTTGACATAAAACGGAGCATCATTTTCAATCATTCAATAATGATGTGGTTTTGGATGACAGTATTCTATGAGATATCATGGGAAAATAATAGGAGACATAATGGAAATACAGTATCGTCCAATTTGTGACCATAATGGGAATATACATAGCGCTTCCTTCACAGGAAATAATACATGTGACATAACGGGAATGTAGTAAGTATGTGGGTTTGGCTGGGATTATCCTACATCCTGCAGGGATATAATAACTGGGAAAACGCTATATTTGATACCGCCACGTTGTGGGATGAGCGAGTAAACATTGCATGTCATTTCCCAGAATCCCTTGCTGCAGTGGGAGCACTGTATGCTACTGTACTGTAGGTGATAATGGTTGAAATATATATATATATATATATATATATATAGATATATATCTATATATATATATATATATATATATATATATATATATATATATATACATACACATCAACCAGTACAATAATTTAAAAGGGGGGAA
The DNA here is from genome assembly GCF_040206685.1 of Ascaphus truei. Taxonomy (NCBI): domain Eukaryota; kingdom Metazoa; phylum Chordata; class Amphibia; order Anura; family Ascaphidae; genus Ascaphus; species Ascaphus truei. The sequence goes on along the minus strand of NW_027454382.1, from coordinate 81,729 downwards.
TTAAAATGGTTGAAGTGGATAATGACAAGTATATACCGATCCAAAAAAACAACTCCTGAGCATGTATGTACTGCTTACATGGATGTACTATTAGCATGTACAGTGTTGTTTGTTACTGCAGTTACCAATTTATTTCCATTTTAAATATTTAATTTCTCTGAAATGGTGCAAGCAAATTGTATGAAAAGTTGCAAACGAATACATGAATGTTTTGTATCCAGAGTCAGGGGGATGAGATGAGATGGGGTCATGTTCATACAGTATTTGAACTGTACATTACTAAAAGAAGGCTTTTTTTCTATGCAGATACAGTATAGTGTTTCAAACACATGCTATACACACGTACACACACATACACATACACACACACACACACACACACACACGAGGTAATGTAAAGATGTGGGTGAACAGAGCGAAAAAGATTGTACTAGAAACGCTTATTAACATCAAAGGAATGGGCCTAAAGCAAAAGTTTGAACAGCAGCAGCAGCTGCAGTACCCCTGATATCTATGGATGGGACAGATACCCCCTGCAGACGCACGCACGCACGCACGCACGCACGCACGCACACACACACACAGGGAGGGGTCTGTAGTGTGACAGAGCACACCAGCTACGCCACCAGGCACTCCTTCTTGAATTAAAATAAAACTATCTCCTTACCTCTTTCTGGATGCCCCCTCTTTACCAACAAGAGGGACAGGACCAGCTCTCCTCAGCTTCCATTTTCCTCTTCCTTTCCTCTCTCCCTTGAAAACTTTCTGCACCTGAGACAGTGGGAGGGAGGGAGATAGAGCATGAAACAGCACCCCAAATCCTGTCCCATTACAAGCAGCACAGGCTTCTGTCCCTCTACTCCTCTGCCTCCAGTCATTTGCATGGGAGGGAGGAGCTGCTTGCTCTCTCTCTCCCTCTTTCTCCCTCTCTCTCCCTCTTTCTCCCTCTCTCTCCTCTACCTCTCTCCCTCCCTCTCTCTTTTAGAAGCTTTACACCTGCCATCCTGCCTACAGTATGTGATGATATCACAATGTCTCTCTTACATCACAGACAGGCTGACATCATCACACAGGCTGGCGGCCAGCAAGAGACAGAAATGCAGATAGAGACACACTGACAAATACATACACTGTAGGCACAGGCACCATGCGGCTTCTGCACCATAAAAGTTCATTTGAATCAAAAATAATGTCATCTTTTAAGTGAGGCGCTATTGAAATCTTGGGGGTCTAAGTGTCAAGACAATCTTGACATAAAACGGAGCATCATTTTCAATCATTCAATAATGATGTGGTTTTGGATGACAGTATTCTATGAGATATCATGGGAAAATAATAGGAGACATAATGGAAATACAGTATCGTCCAATTTGTGACCATAATGGGAATATACATAGCGCTTCCTTCACAGGAAATAATACATGTGACATAACGGGAATGTAGTAAGTATGTGGGTTTGGCTGGGATTATCCTACATCCTGCAGGGATATAATAACTGGGAAAACGCTATATTTGATACCGCCACGTTGTGGGATGAGCGAGTAAACATTGCATGTCATTTCCCAGAATCCCTTGCTGCAGTGGGAGCACTGTATGCTACTGTACTGTAGGTGATAATGGTTGAAATATATATATATATATATATATATATATAGATATATATCTATATATATATATATATATATATATATATATATACATACACATCAACCAGTACAATAATTTAAAAGGGGGGAATTAAAATGGTTGAAGTGGATAATGACAAGTATATACCGATCCAAAAAAACAACTCCTGAGCATGTATGTACTGCTTACATGGATGTACTATTAGCATGTACAGTGTTGTTTGTTACTGCAGTTACCAATTTATTTCCATTTTAAATATTTAATTTCTCTGAAATGGTGCAAGCAAATTGTATGAAAAGTTGCAAACGAATACATGAATGTTTTGTATCCAGAGTCAGGGGGATGAGATGAGATGGGGTCATGTTCATACAGTATTTGAACTGTACATTACTAAAAGAAGGCTTTTTTTCTATGCAGATACAGTATAGTGTTTCAAACACATGCTATACACACGTACACACACATACACATACACACACACACACACACACACACACGAGGTAATGTAAAGATGTGGGTGAACAGAGCGAAAAAGATTGTACTAGAAACGCTTATTAACATCAAAGGAATGGGCCTAAAGCAAAAGTTTGAACAGCAGCAGCAGCTGCAGTACCCCTGATATCTATGGATGGGACAGATACCCCCTGCAGACGCACGCACGCACGCACACACACAGGGAGGGGTCTGTAGTGTGACAGAGCACACCAGCTACGCCACCAGGCACTCCTTCTTGAATTAAAATAAAACTATCTCCTTACCTCTTTCTGGATGCCCCCTCTTTACCAACAAGAGGGACAGGACCAGCTCTCCTCAGCTTCCATTTTCCTCTTCCTTTCCTCTCTCCCTTGAAAACTTTCTGCACCTGAGACAGTGGGAGGGAGGGAGATAGAGCATGAAACAGCACCCCAAATCCTGTCCCATTACAAGCAGCACAGGCTTCTGTCCCTCTACTCCTCTGCCTCCAGTCATTTGCATGGGAGGGAGGAGCTGCTTGCTCTCTCTCTCCCTCTTTCTCCCTCTCTCTCCTCTACCTCTCTCCCTCCCTCTCTCTTTTAGAAGCTTTACACCTGCCATCCTGCCTACAGTATGTGATGATATCACAATGTCTCTCTTACATCACAGACAGGCTGACATCATCACACAGGCTGGCGGCCAGCAAGAGACAGAAATGCAGATAGAGACACACTGACAAATACATACACTGTAGGCACAGGCACCATGCGGCTTCTGCACCATAAAAGTTCATTTGAATCAAAAATAATGTCATCTTTTAAGTGAGGCGCTATTGAAATCTTGGGGGTCTAAGTGTCAAGACAATCTTGACATAAAACGGAGCATCATTTTCAATCATTCAATAATGATGTGGTTTTGGATGACAGTATTCTATGAGATATCATGGGAAAATAATAGGAGACATAATGGAAATACAGTATCGTCCAATTTGTGACCATAATGGGAATATACATAGCGCTTCCTTCACAGGAAATAATACATGTGACATAACGGGAATGTAGTAAGTATGTGGGTTTGGCTGTTATTATCCTACATCCTGCAGGGATATAATAACTGGGAAAACGCTATATTTGATACCGCCACGTTGTGGGATGAACGAGTAAACATTGCATGTCATTTCCCAGAATCCCTTGCTGCAGTGGGAGCACTGTATGCTACTGTACTGTAGGTGATAATGGTTGAAATATATATATATATATATATATATAGATATATATCTATATATACAGCTAAACCCCGTTATAACGCGCCTCGTTATACCGCGATTCGGTTATAACGCGGTTTTCCCGTGGCTCCCGTTTTTTTTTTAAAAAAAAAAAAAAAAAAAAAAAAAATTTTTTAAAAAAAAATTTTTTAACATTTTTTTTTTTGCACACTGCACACACTCACTGCACACACACTGCTCATTGCTCACACTGCCACACTGCACACACACTGCACACTGCACACACACTGCTCATTGCTCACACTGACACACTGCACACACTCACTGCACACACACTGCTCATTGCTCACTGCCACACTGCACACACACTGCACACTGCACACACACTGCTCATTGCTCACACTGACACACTGCACACACACTGACCACACTCACGCACACTCACACACACTTACGCACACTCACGCACACTTACGCACACTTACAGACACTCACACACACTCACACACACACACACACACTTACACACACTTAGACACTCACACACACTCACACACACTTACACACACTTACACACACTTAGACACTCACAGACACACACTCACACACACTCACACACACTTACACACTCACAGACACTCACACACACTCACACACACTTAGACACTCACAGACACTCACAGACACTCACAGACACTCACAGACACTCACACACACTCACACACACTCACACACACTCACACACACTTACACACTCACAGACACTCACACACACTCACACACACTTACACACACTTACACACACACTCAGACACTTACCCACACTCACACACCCATATACACACACACACTTTCTCTCCCATATATACATACACACACACTCTCTCACTCTACACAGACGGGCCGCGACCAGCACCACCACCCGCTCCCCCCCCTCCTCCCGCGCAGGCAGCGGGAGCACCGGGGACAGCGGTGGGGAGAAGAAACCCCCCGCTACAACCTCCATGCAGGCAGCATGGTTCTGAGGTAAGCGGCGACCTGAGGGGACATCCCCACTCCCATCTCCTGCCCCGCGGCCTGTCCCGAGGTGACAGGGGGAAGCGGGGACAGGAGAGACATCCCCGCTCCCATCTCCTGCCCCGCGGCCTGTCCCGAGGTGACAGGGGGAAGCGGGGACAGGAGGGACATCCCCGCTCCCATCTCCTGCCCCGCGGCCTGTCCCGAGGTGACAGGGGGAAGCGGGGACAGGAGAGACATCCCCGCTCCCATCTCCTGCCCCGCGGCCTGTCCCGAGGTGACAGGGGGAAGCGGGGACAGGAGAGACATCCCCGCTCCCATCTCCTGCCCCGCGGCCTGTCCCGAGGTGACAGGGGGAAGCGGGGACAGGAGGGACATCCCCGCTCCCATCTCCTGCCCCGCGGCCTGTCCCGAGGTGACAGGGGGAAGCGGGGACAGGAGAGACATCCCCGCTCCCATCTCCTGCCCCGCGGCCTGTCCCGAGGTGACAGGGGGAAGCGGGGACAGGAGAGACATCCCCGCTCCCATCTCCTGCCCCGCGGCCTGTCCCGCGGTGACAGGGGGAAGCGGGGAGCGGAGGGACATGCCCGCTCCCATCTCCTGTCCCGCGGGATGAATATGCGCTAAAGCGCGGCGGCTATTTTTTTTTCTCGCGACCCCGTTAGTAACGCGGTGGTCTCGGGGTGGACCCCGAGACCCGCGTTATAACGGGGTTTAGCTGTATATATATATATATATATATATATATATATATATACATACACATCAACCAGTACAATAATTTAAAAGGGGGGAATTAAAATGGTTGAAGTGGATAATGACAAGTATATACCGATCCAAAAAAACAACTCCTGAGCATGTATGTACTGCTTACATGGATGTACTATTAGCATGTACAGTGTTGTTTGTTACTGCAGTTACCAATTTATTTCCATTTTAAATATTTAATTTCTCTGAAATGGTGCAAGCAAATTGTATGAAAAGTTGCAAACGAATACATGAATGTTTTGTATCCAGAGTCAGGGGGATGAGATGAGATGGGGTCATGTTCATACAGTATTTGAACTGTACATTACTAAAAGAAGGCTTTTTTTCTATGCAGATACAGTATAGTGTTTCAAACACATGCTATACACACGTACACACACATACACATACACACACACACACACACACACACACGAGGTAATGTAAAGATGTGGGTGAACAGAGCGAAAAAGATTGTACTAGAAACGCTTATTAACATCAAAGGAATGGGCCTAAAGCAAAAGTTTGAACAGCAGCAGCAGCTGCAGTACCCCTGATATCTATGGATGGGACAGATACCCCCTGCAGACGCACGCACGCACGCACGCACGCACGCACGCACGCACGCACACACACACACAGGGAGGGGTCTGTAGTGTGACAGAGCACACCAGCTACGCCACCAGGCACTCCTTCTTGAATTAAAATAAAACTATCTCCTTACCTCTTTCTGGATGCCCCCTCTTTACCAACAAGAGGGACAGGACCAGCTCTCCTCAGCTTCCATTTTCCTCTTCCTTTCCTCTCTCCCTTGAAAACTTTCTGCACCTGAGACAGTGGGAGGGAGGGAGATAGAGCATGAAACAGCACCCCAAATCCTGTCCCATTACAAGCAGCACAGGCTTCTGTCCCTCTACTCCTCTGCCTCCAGTCATTTGCATGGGAGGGAGGAGCTGCTTGCTCTCTCTCTCCCTCTTTCTCCCTCTCTCTCCCTCTTTCTCCCTCTCTCTCCTCTACCTCTCTCCCTCCCTCTCTCTTTTAGAAGCTTTACACCTGCCATCCTGCCTACAGTATGTGATGATATCACAATGTCTCTCTTACATCACAGACAGGCTGACATCATCACACAGGCTGGCGGCCAGCAAGAGACAGAAATGCAGATAGAGACACACTGACAAATACATACACTGTAGGCACAGGCACCATGCGGCTTCTGCACCATAAAAGTTCATTTGAATCAAAAATAATGTCATCTTTTAAGTGAGGCGCTATTGAAATCTTGGGGGTCTAAGTGTCAAGACAATCTTGACATAAAACGGAGCATCATTTTCAATCATTCAATAATGATGTGGTTTTGGATGACAGTATTCTATGAGATATCATGGGAAAATAATAGGAGACATAATGGAAATACAGTATCGTCCAATTTGTGACCATAATGGGAATATACATAGCGCTTCCTTCACAGGAAATAATACATGTGACATAACGGGAATGTAGTAAGTATGTGGGTTTGGCTGGGATTATCCTACATCCTGCAGGGATATAATAACTGGGAAAACGCTATATTTGATACCGCCACGTTGTGGGATGAGCGAGTAAACATTGCATGTCATTTCCCAGAATCCCTTGCTGCAGTGGGAGCACTGTATGCTACTGTACTGTAGGTGATAATGGTTGAAATATATATATATATATATATATATATATAGATATATATCTATATCTATATATATATATATATATATATATATATATATATATATACATACACATCAACCAGTACAATAATTTAAAAGGGGGGAATTAAAATGGTTGAAGTGGATAATGACAAGTATATACCGATCCAAAAAAACAACTCCTGAGCATGTATGTACTGCTTACATGGATGTACTATTAGCATGTACAGTGTTGTTTGTTACTGCAGTTACCAATTTATTTCCATTTTAAATATTTAATTTCTCTGAAATGGTGCAAGCAAATTGTATGAAAAGTTGCAAACGAATACATGAATGTTTTGTATCCAGAGTCAGGGGGATGAGATGAGATGGGGTCATGTTCATACAGTATTTGAACTGTACATTACTAAAAGAAGGCTTTTTTTCTATGCAGATACAGTATAGTGTTTCAAACACATGCTATACACACGTACACACACATACACATACACACACACACACACACACACACACACACGAGGTAATGTAAAGATGTGGGTGAACAGAGCGAAAAAGATTGTACTAGAAACGCTTATTAACATCAAAGGAATGGGCCTAAAGCAAAAGTTTGAACAGCAGCAGCAGCTGCAGTACCCCTGATATCTATGGATGGGACAGATACCCCCTGCAGACGCACGCACGCACGCACACACACAGGGAGGGGTCTGTAGTGTGACAGAGCACACCAGCTACGCCACCAGGCACTCCTTCTTGAATTAAAATAAAACTATCTCCTTACCTCTTTCTGGATGCCCCCTCTTTACCAACAAGAGGGACAGGACCAGCTCTCCTCAGCTTCCATTTTCCTCTTCCTTTCCTCTCTCCCTTGAAAACTTTCTGCACCTGAGACAGTGGGAGGGAGGGAGATAGAGCATGAAACAGCACCCCAAATCCTGTCCCATTACAAGCAGCACAGGCTTCTGTCCCTCTACTCCTCTGCCTCCAGTCATTTGCATGGGAGGGAGGAGCTGCTTGCTCTCTCTCTCCCTCTTTCTCCCTCTCTCTCCTCTACCTCTCTCCCTCCCTCTCTCTTTTAGAAGCTTTACACCTGCCATCCTGCCTACAGTATGTGATGATATCACAATGTCTCTCTTACATCACAGACAGGCTGACATCATCACACAGGCTGGCGGCCAGCAAGAGACAGAAATGCAGATAGAGACACACTGACAAATACATACACTGTAGGCACAGGCACCATGCGGCTTCTGCACCATAAAAGTTCATTTGAATCAAAAATAATGTCATCTTTTAAGTGAGGCGCTATTGAAATCTTGGGGGTCTAAGTGTCAAGACAATCTTGACATAAAACGGAGCATCATTTTCAATCATTCAATAATGATGTGGTTTTGGATGACAGTATTCTATGAGATATCATGGGAAAATAATAGGAGACATAATGGAAATACAGTATCGTCCAATTTGTGACCATAATGGGAATATACATAGCGCTTCCTTCACAGGAAATAATACATGTGACATAACGGGAATGTAGTAAGTATGTGGGTTTGGCTGTTATTATCCTACATCCTGCAGGGATATAATAACTGGGAAAACGCTATATTTGATACCGCCACGTTGTGGGATGAACGAGTAAACATTGCATGTCATTTCCCAGAATCCCTTGCTGCAGTGGGAGCACTGTATGCTACTGTACTGTAGGTGATAATGGTTGAAATATATATATATATATATATATATAGATATATATCTATATATACAGCTAAACCCCGTTATAACGCGCCTCGTTATACCGCGATTCGGTTATAACGCGGTTTTCCCGTGGCTCCCGTTTTTTTTTTAAAAAAAAAAAAAAAAAAAAAAAAAATTTTTTAAAAAAAAATTTTTTAACATTTTTTTTTTTGCACACTGCACACACTCACTGCACACACACTGCTCATTGCTCACACTGCCACACTGCACACACACTGCACACTGCACACACACTGCTCATTGCTCACACTGACACACTGCACACACTCACTGCACACACACTGCTCATTGCTCACTGCCACACTGCACACACACTGCACACTGCACACACACTGCTCATTGCTCACACTGACACACTGCACACACACTGACCACACTCACGCACACTCACACACACTTACGCACACTCACGCACACTTACGCACACTTACAGACACTCACACACACTCACACACACACACACACACTTACACACACTTAGACACTCACACACACTCACACACACTTACACACACTTACACACACTTAGACACTCACAGACACACACTCACACACACTCACACACACTTACACACTCACAGACACTCACACACACTCACACACACTTAGACACTCACAGACACTCACAGACACTCACAGACACTCACAGACACTCACACACACTCACACACACTCACACACACTCACACACACTTACACACTCACAGACACTCACACACACTCACACACACTTACACACACTTACACACACACTCAGACACTTACCCACACTCACACACCCATATACACACACACACTTTCTCTCCCATATATACATACACACACACTCTCTCACTCTACACAGACGGGCCGCGACCAGCACCACCACCCGCTCCCCCCCCTCCTCCCGCGCAGGCAGCGGGAGCACCGGGGACAGCGGTGGGGAGAAGAAACCCCCCGCTACAACCTCCATGCAGGCAGCATGGTTCTGAGGTAAGCGGCGACCTGAGGGGACATCCCCACTCCCATCTCCTGCCCCGCGGCCTGTCCCGAGGTGACAGGGGGAAGCGGGGACAGGAGAGACATCCCCGCTCCCATCTCCTGCCCCGCGGCCTGTCCCGAGGTGACAGGGGGAAGCGGGGACAGGAGGGACATCCCCGCTCCCATCTCCTGCCCCGCGGCCTGTCCCGAGGTGACAGGGGGAAGCGGGGACAGGAGAGACATCCCCGCTCCCATCTCCTGCCCCGCGGCCTGTCCCGAGGTGACAGGGGGAAGCGGGGACAGGAGAGACATCCCCGCTCCCATCTCCTGCCCCGCGGCCTGTCCCGAGGTGACAGGGGGAAGCGGGGACAGGAGGGACATCCCCGCTCCCATCTCCTGCCCCGCGGCCTGTCCCGAGGTGACAGGGGGAAGCGGGGACAGGAGAGACATCCCCGCTCCCATCTCCTGCCCCGCGGCCTGTCCCGAGGTGACAGGGGGAAGCGGGGACAGGAGAGACATCCCCGCTCCCATCTCCTGCCCCGCGGCCTGTCCCGCGGTGACAGGGGGAAGCGGGGAGCGGAGGGACATGCCCGCTCCCATCTCCTGTCCCGCGGGATGAATATGCGCTAAAGCGCGGCGGCTATTTTTTTTTCTCGCGACCCCGTTAGTAACGCGGTGGTCTCGGGGTGGACCCCGAGACCCGCGTTATAACGGGGTTTAGCTGTATATATATATATATATATATATATATATATATATATATACATACACATCAACCAGTACAATAATTTAAAAGGGGGGAATTAAAATGGTTGAAGTGGATAATGACAAGTATATACCGATCCAAAAAAACAACTCCTGAGCATGTATGTACTGCTTACATGGATGTACTATTAGCATGTACAGTGTTGTTTGTTACTGCAGTTACCAATTTATTTCCATTTTAAATATTTAATTTCTCTGAAATGGTGCAAGCAAATTGTATGAAAAGTTGCAAACGAATACATGAATGTTTTGTATCCAGAGTCAGGGGGATGAGATGAGATGGGGTCATGTTCATACAGTATTTGAACTGTACATTACTAAAAGAAGGCTTTTTTTCTATGCAGATACAGTATAGTGTTTCAAACACATGCTATACACACGTACACACACATACACATACACACACACACACACACACACACACGAGGTAATGTAAAGATGTGGGTGAACAGAGCGAAAAAGATTGTACTAGAAACGCTTATTAACATCAAAGGAATGGGCCTAAAGCAAAAGTTTGAACAGCAGCAGCAGCTGCAGTACCCCTGATATCTATGGATGGGACAGATACCCCCTGCAGACGCACGCACGCACGCACGCACGCACGCACGCACGCACGCACACACACACACAGGGAGGGGTCTGTAGTGTGACAGAGCACACCAGCTACGCCACCAGGCACTCCTTCTTGAATTAAAATAAAACTATCTCCTTACCTCTTTCTGGATGCCCCCTCTTTACCAACAAGAGGGACAGGACCAGCTCTCCTCAGCTTCCATTTTCCTCTTCCTTTCCTCTCTCCCTTGAAAACTTTCTGCACCTGAGACAGTGGGAGGGAGGGAGATAGAGCATGAAACAGCACCCCAAATCCTGTCCCATTACAAGCAGCACAGGCTTCTGTCCCTCTACTCCTCTGCCTCCAGTCATTTGCATGGGAGGGAGGAGCTGCTTGCTCTCTCTCTCCCTCTTTCTCCCTCTCTCTCCCTCTTTCTCCCTCTCTCTCCTCTACCTCTCTCCCTCCCTCTCTCTTTTAGAAGCTTTACACCTGCCATCCTGCCTACAGTATGTGATGATATCACAATGTCTCTCTTACATCACAGACAGGCTGACATCATCACACAGGCTGGCGGCCAGCAAGAGACAGAAATGCAGATAGAGACACACTGACAAATACATACACTGTAGGCACAGGCACCATGCGGCTTCTGCACCATAAAAGTTCATTTGAATCAAAAATAATGTCATCTTTTAAGTGAGGCGCTATTGAAATCTTGGGGGTCTAAGTGTCAAGACAATCTTGACATAAAACGGAGCATCATTTTCAATCATTCAATAATGATGTGGTTTTGGATGACAGTATTCTATGAGATATCATGGGAAAATAATAGGAGACATAATGGAAATACAGTATCGTCCAATTTGTGACCATAATGGGAATATACATAGCGCTTCCTTCACAGGAAATAATACATGTGACATAACGGGAATGTAGTAAGTATGTGGGTTTGGCTGGGATTATCCTACATCCTGCAGGGATATAATAACTGGGAAAACGCTATATTTGATACCGCCACGTTGTGGGATGAGCGAGTAAACATTGCATGTCATTTCCCAGAATCCCTTGCTGCAGTGGGAGCACTGTATGCTACTGTACTGTAGGTGATAATGGTTGAAATATATATATATATATATATATATATATAGATATATATCTATATATATATATATATATATATATATATATATATATATATATATACATACACATCAACCAGTACAATAATTTAAAAGGGGGGAATTAAAATGGTTGAAGTGGATAATGACAAGTATATACCGATCCAAAAAAACAACTCCTGAGCATGTATGTACTGCTTACATGGATGTACTATTAGCATGTACAGTGTTGTTTGTTACTGCAGTTACCAATTTATTTCCATTTTAAATATTTAATTTCTCTGAAATGGTGCAAGCAAATTGTATGAAAAGTTGCAAACGAATACATGAATGTTTTGTATCCAGAGTCAGGGGGATGAGATGAGATGGGGTCATGTTCATACAGTATTTGAACTGTACATTACTAAAAGAAGGCTTTTTTTCTATGCAGATACAGTATAGTGTTTCAAACACATGCTATACACACGTACACACACATACACATACACACACACACACACACACACACACACACGAGGTAATGTAAAGATGTGGGTGAACAGAGCGAAAAAGATTGTACTAGAAACGCTTATTAACATCAAAGGAATGGGCCTAAAGCAAAAGTTTGAACAGCAGCAGCAGCTGCAGTACCCCTGATATCTATGGATGGGACAGATACCCCCTGCAGACGCACGCACGCACGCACGCACGCACGCACGCACGCACGCACACACACACACAGGGAGGGGTCTGTAGTGTGACAGAGCACACCAGCTACGCCACCAGGCACTCCTTCTTGAATTAAAATAAAACTATCTCCTTACCTCTTTCTGGATGCCCCCTCTTTACCAACAAGAGGGACAGGACCAGCTCTCCTCAGCTTCCATTTTCCTCTTCCTTTCCTCTCTCCCTTGAAAACTTTCTGCACCTGAGACAGTGGGAGGGAGGGAGATAGAGCATGAAACAGCACCCCAAATCCTGTCCCATTACAAGCAGCACAGGCTTCTGTCCCTCTACTCCTCTGCCTCCAGTCATTTGCATGGGAGGGAGGAGCTGCTTGCTCTCTCTCTCCCTCTTTCTCCCTCTCTCTCCTCTACCTCTCTCCCTCCCTCTCTCTTTTAGAAGCTTTACACCTGCCATCCTGCCTACAGTATGTGATGATATCACAATGTCTCTCTTACATCACAGACAGGCTGACATCATCACACAGGCTGGCGGCCAGCAAGAGACAGAAATGCAGATAGAGACACACTGACAAATACATACACTGTAGGCACAGGCACCATGCGGCTTCTGCACCATAAAAGTTCATTTGAATCAAAAATAATGTCATCTTTTAAGTGAGGCACTATTGAAATCTTGGGGGTCTAAGTGTCAAGACAATCTTGACATAAAACGGAGCATCATTTTCAATCATTCAATAATGATGTGGTTTTGGATGACAGTATTCTATGAGATATCATGGGAAAATAATAGGAGACATAATGGAAATACAGTATCGTCCAATTTGTGACCATAATGGGAATATACATAGCGCTTCCTTCACAGGAAATAATACATGTGACATAACGGGAATGTAGTAAGTATGTGGGTTTGGCTGGGATTATCCTACATCCTGCAGGGATATAATAACTGGGAAAACGCTATATTTGATACCGCCACGTTGTGGGATGAGCGAGTAAACATTGCATGTCATTTCCCAGAATCCCTTGCTGCAGTGGGAGCACTGTATGCTACTGTACTGTAGGTGATAATGGTTGAAATATATATATATATATATATATATAGATATATATCTATATATATATATATATATATATATATATATATATACATACACATCAACCAGTACAATAATTTAAAAGGGGGGAATTAAAATGGTTGAAGTGGATAATGACAAGTATATACCGATCCAAAAAAACAACTCCTGAGCATGTATGTACTGCTTACATGGATGTACTATTAGCATGTACAGTGTTGTTTGTTACTGCAGTTACCAATTTATTTCCATTTTAAATATTTAATTTCTCTGAAATGGTGCAAGCAAATTGTATGAAAAGTTGCAAACGAATACATGAATGTTTTGTATCCAGAGTCAGGGGGATGAGATGAGATGGGGTCATGTTCATACAGTATTTGAACTGTACATTACTAAAAGAAGGCTTTTTTTCTATGCAGATACAGTATAGTGTTTCAAACACATGCTATACACACGTACACACACATACACATACACACACACACACACACACACACACACACGAGGTAATGTAAAGATGTGGGTGAACAGAGCGAAAAAGATTGTACTAGAAACGCTTATTAACATCAAAGGAATGGGCCTAAAGCAAAAGTTTGAACAGCAGCAGCAGCTGCAGTACCCCTGATATCTATGGATGGGACAGATACCCCCTGCAGACGCACGCACGCACGCACGCACGCACGCACGCACACACACAGGGAGGGGTCTGTAGTGTGACAGAGCACACCAGCTACGCCACCAGGCACTCCTTCTTGAATTAAAATAAAACTATCTCCTTACCTCTTTCTGGATGCCCCCTCTTTACCAACAAGAGGGACAGGACCAGCTCTCCTCAGCTTCCATTTTCCTCTTCCTTTCCTCTCTCCCTTGAAAACTTTCTGCACCTGAGACAGTGGGAGGGAGGGAGATAGAGCATGAAACAGCACCCCAAATCCTGTCCCATTACAAGCAGCACAGGCTTCTGTCCCTCTACTCCTCTGCCTCCAGTCATTTGCATGGGAGGGAGGAGCTGCTTGCTCTCTCTCTCCCTCTTTCTCCCTCTCTCTCCTCTACCTCTCTCCCTCCCTCTCTCTTTTAGAAGCTTTACACCTGCCATCCTGCCTACAGTATGTGATGATATCACAATGTCTCTCTTACATCACAGACAGGCTGACATCATCACACAGGCTGGCGGCCAGCAAGAGACAGAAATGCAGATAGAGACACACTGACAAATACATACACTGTAGGCACAGGCACCATGCGGCTTCTGCACCATAAAAGTTCATTTGAATCAAAAATAATGTCATCTTTTAAGTGAGGCGCTATTGAAATCTTGGGGGTCTAAGTGTCAAGACAATCTTGACATAAAACGGAGCATCATTTTCAATCATTCAATAATGATGTGGTTTTGGATGACAGTATTCTATGAGATATCATGGGAAAATAATAGGAGACATAATGGAAATACAGTATCGTCCAATTTGTGACCATAATGGGAATATACATAGCGCTTCCTTCACAGGAAATAATACATGTGACATAACGGGAATGTAGTAAGTATGTGGGTTTGGCTGTTATTATCCTACATCCTGCAGGGATATAATAACTGGGAAAACGCTATATTTGATACCGCCACGTTGTGGGATGAACGAGTAAACATTGCATGTCATTTCCCAGAATCCCTTGCTGCAGTGGGAGCACTGTATGCTACTGTACTGTAGGTGATAATGGTTGAAATATATATATATATACTGCACCGACACACTTTATTCGAGCAAATACCCGGTATGTACCTGGCAGATACCTGGAATGCGCCACTCCTAACCTCTGACAAGCCCCGTTGCATTTGCCTTCCCAGCCTGGGTTCATGCCTGGCTGATGGGCGGCTGATCTGTTAAATGATAATGATTAGGGTTTAATAGGCTGCAATGCTTCGCGTGTCTACCAGATGGCATAAATTCATGAATTGTAATGCAGTTTATATATATATACTGTGCAGTATTGCAGCCAGCGGGAATAAAATGCTTCAATCCCTGCTTGGAAAATAACTCAATGTACTCGGGCAGAAAACAGTCACAAACCTCAATACACCCGGGTATACCCGAATTCGTGGGACTAGCCAAGCTCGAATAAAGTGTGTCGCCAGTGTATATATATATAGATATATATCTATATATACAGCTAAACCCCGTTATAAGCGCCTCGTTATACCGCGATTCGGTTATAACGCGGTTTTCCCGTGGCTCCCGTTTTTTTTTTAAAAAAAAAAAAAAAAAATTTTTTTTAAAAAAATTTTTTAACATTTTTTTTTTTGCACACTGCACACACTCACTGCACACACACTGCTCATTGCTCACACTGCCACACTGCACACACACTGCACACTGCACACACACTGCTCATTGCTCACACTGACACACTGCACACACTCACTGCACACACACTGCTCATTGCTCACTGCCACACTGCACACACACTGCACACTGCACACACACTGCTCATTGCTCACACTGACACACTGCACACACACTGACCACACTCACGCACACTCACACACACTTACGCACACTCACGCACACTTACGCACACTTACAGACACTCACACACACTCACACACACACACACACACTTACACACACTTAGACACTCACACACACTCACACACACTTACACACACTTACACACACTTAGACACTCACAGACACACACTCACACACACTCACACACACTTACACACTCACAGACACTCACACACACTCACACACACTTAGACACTCACAGACACTCACAGACACTCACAGACACTCACAGACACTCACACACACTCACACACACTCACACACACTCACACACACTTACACACTCACAGACACTCACACACACTCACACACACTTACACACACTTACACACACACTCAGACACTTACCCACACTCACACACCCATATACACACACACACTTTCTCTCCCATATATACATACACACACACTCTCTCACTCTACACAGACGGGCCGCGACCAGCACCACCACCCGCTCCCCCCCCTCCTCCCGCGCAGGCAGCGGGAGCACCGGGGACAGCGGTGGGGAGAAGAAACCCCCCGCTACAACCTCCATGCAGGCAGCATGGTTCTGAGGTAAGCGGCGACCTGAGGGGACATCCCCACTCCCATCTCCTGCCCCGCGGCCTGTCCCGAGGTGACAGGGGGAAGCGGGGACAGGAGAGACATCCCCGCTCCCATCTCCTGCCCCGCGGCCTGTCCCGAGGTGACAGGGGGAAGCGGGGACAGGAGGGACATCCCCGCTCCCATCTCCTGCCCCGCGGCCTGTCCCGAGGTGACAGGGGGAAGCGGGGACAGGAGAGACATCCCCGCTCCCATCTCCTGCCCCGCGGCCTGTCCCGAGGTGACAGGGGGAAGCGGGGACAGGAGAGACATCCCCGCTCCCATCTCCTGCCCCGCGGCCTGTCCCGAGGTGACAGGGGGAAGCGGGGACAGGAGGGACATCCCCGCTCCCATCTCCTGCCCCGCGGCCTGTCCCGAGGTGACAGGGGGAAGCGGGGACAGGAGAGACATCCCCGCTCCCATCTCCTGCCCCGCGGCCTGTCCCGAGGTGACAGGGGGAAGCGGGGACAGGAGAGACATCCCCGCTCCCATCTCCTGCCCCGCGGCCTGTCCCGCGGTGACAGGGGGAAGCGGGGAGCGGAGGGACATGCCCGCTCCCATCTCCTGTCCCGCGGGATGAATATGCGCTAAAGCGCGGCGGCTATTTTTTTTTCTCGCGACCCCGTTAGTAACGCGGTGGTCTCGGGGTGGACCCCGAGACCCGCGTTATAACGGGGTTTAGCTGTATATATATATATATATATATATATATATACATACACATCAACCAGTACAATAATTTAAAAGGGGGGAATTAAAATGGTTGAAGTGGATAATGACAAGTATATACCGATCCAAAAAAACAACTCCTGAGCATGTATGTACTGCTTACATGGATGTACTATTAGCATGTACAGTGTTGTTTGTTACTGCAGTTACCAATTTATTTCCATTTTAAATATTTAATTTCTCTGAAATGGTGCAAGCAAATTGTATGAAAAGTTGCAAACGAATACATGAATGTTTTGTATCCAGAGTCAGGGGGATGAGATGAGATGGGGTCATGTTCATACAGTATTTGAACTGTACATTACTAAAAGAAGGCTTTTTTTCTATGCAGATACAGTATAGTGTTTCAAACACATGCTATACACACGTACACACACATACACATACACACACACACACACACACACACACGAGGTAATGTAAAGATGTGGGTGAACAGAGCGAAAAAGATTGTACTAGAAACGCTTATTAACATCAAAGGAATGGGCCTAAAGCAAAAGTTTGAACAGCAGCAGCAGCTGCAGTACCCCTGATATCTATGGATGGGACAGATACCCCCTGCAGACGCACGCACGCACGCACGCACGCACGCACGCACGCACGCACGCACGCACGCACGCACGCACACAGGGAGGGGTCTGTAGTGTGACAGAGCACACCAGCTACGCCACCAGGCACTCCTTCTTGAATTAAAATAAAACTATCTCCTTACCTCTTTCTGGATGCCCCCTCTTTACCAACAAGAGGGACAGGACCAGCTCTCCTCAGCTTCCATTTTCCTCTTCCTTTCCTCTCTCCCTTGAAAACTTTCTGCACCTGAGACAGTGGGAGGGAGGGAGATAGAGCATGAAACAGCACCCCAAATCCTGTCCCATTACAAGCAGCACAGGCTTCTGTCCCTCTACTCCTCTGCCTCCAGTCATTTGCATGGGAGGGAGGAGCTGCTTGCTCTCTCTCTCCCTCTTTCTCCCTCTCTCTCCCTCTTTCTCCCTCTCTCTCCTCTACCTCTCTCCCTCCCTCTCTCTTTTAGAAGCTTTACACCTGCCATCCTGCCTACAGTATGTGATGATATCACAATGTCTCTCTTACATCACAGACAGGCTGACATCATCACACAGGCTGGCGGCCAGCAAGAGACAGAAATGCAGATAGAGACACACTGACAAATACATACACTGTAGGCACAGGCACCATGCGGCTTCTGCACCATAAAAGTTCATTTGAATCAAAAATAATGTCATCTTTTAAGTGAGGCGCTATTGAAATCTTGGGGGTCTAAGTGTCAAGACAATCTTGACATAAAACGGAGCATCATTTTCAATCATTCAATAATGATGTGGTTTTGGATGACAGTATTCTATGAGATATCATGGGAAAATAATAGGAGACATAATGGAAATACAGTATCGTCCAATTTGTGACCATAATGGGAATATACATAGCGCTTCCTTCACAGGAAATAATACATGTGACATAACGGGAATGTAGTAAGTATGTGGGTTTGGCTGGGATTATCCTACATCCTGCAGGGATATAATAACTGGGAAAACGCTATATTTGATACCGCCACGTTGTGGGATGAGCGAGTAAACATTGCATGTCATTTCCCAGAATCCCTTGCTGCAGTGGGAGCACTGTATGCTACTGTACTGTAGGTGATAATGGTTGAAATATATATATATATATATATATATATATAGATATATATCTATATATATATATATATATATATATATATATATATATATATATATACATACACATCAACCAGTACAATAATTTAAAAGGGGGGAATTAAAATGGTTGAAGTGGATAATGACAAGTATATACCGATCCAAAAAAACAACTCCTGAGCATGTATGTACTGCTTACATGGATGTACTATTAGCATGTACAGTGTTGTTTGTTACTGCAGTTACCAATTTATTTCCATTTTAAATATTTAATTTCTCTGAAATGGTGCAAGCAAATTGTATGAAAAGTTGCAAACGAATACATGAATGTTTTGTATCCAGAGTCAGGGGGATGAGATGAGATGGGGTCATGTTCATACAGTATTTGAACTGTACATTACTAAAAGAAGGCTTTTTTTCTATGCAGATACAGTATAGTGTTTCAAACACATGCTATACACACGTACACACACATACACATACACACACACACACACACACACACACACACGAGGTAATGTAAAGATGTGGGTGAACAGAGCGAAAAAGATTGTACTAGAAACGCTTATTAACATCAAAGGAATGGGCCTAAAGCAAAAGTTTGAACAGCAGCAGCAGCTGCAGTACCCCTGATATCTATGGATGGGACAGATACCCCCTGCAGACGCACGCACGCACGCACGCACGCACGCACGCACGCACGCACACACACACACAGGGAGGGGTCTGTAGTGTGACAGAGCACACCAGCTACGCCACCAGGCACTCCTTCTTGAATTAAAATAAAACTATCTCCTTACCTCTTTCTGGATGCCCCCTCTTTACCAACAAGAGGGACAGGACCAGCTCTCCTCAGCTTCCATTTTCCTCTTCCTTTCCTCTCTCCCTTGAAAACTTTCTGCACCTGAGACAGTGGGAGGGAGGGAGATAGAGCATGAAACAGCACCCCAAATCCTGTCCCATTACAAGCAGCACAGGCTTCTGTCCCTCTACTCCTCTGCCTCCAGTCATTTGCATGGGAGGGAGGAGCTGCTTGCTCTCTCTCTCCCTCTTTCTCCCTCTCTCTCCTCTACCTCTCTCCCTCCCTCTCTCTTTTAGAAGCTTTACACCTGCCATCCTGCCTACAGTATGTGATGATATCACAATGTCTCTCTTACATCACAGACAGGCTGACATCATCACACAGGCTGGCGGCCAGCAAGAGACAGAAATGCAGATAGAGACACACTGACAAATACATACACTGTAGGCACAGGCACCATGCGGCTTCTGCACCATAAAAGTTCATTTGAATCAAAAATAATGTCATCTTTTAAGTGAGGCACTATTGAAATCTTGGGGGTCTAAGTGTCAAGACAATCTTGACATAAAACGGAGCATCATTTTCAATCATTCAATAATGATGTGGTTTTGGATGACAGTATTCTATGAGATATCATGGGAAAATAATAGGAGACATAATGGAAATACAGTATCGTCCAATTTGTGACCATAATGGGAATATACATAGCGCTTCCTTCACAGGAAATAATACATGTGACATAACGGGAATGTAGTAAGTATGTGGGTTTGGCTGGGATTATCCTACATCCTGCAGGGATATAATAACTGGGAAAACGCTATATTTGATACCGCCACGTTGTGGGATGAGCGAGTAAACATTGCATGTCATTTCCCAGAATCCCTTGCTGCAGTGGGAGCACTGTATGCTACTGTACTGTAGGTGATAATGGTTGAAATATATATATATATATATATATATAGATATATATCTATATATATATATATATATATATATATATATATATACATACACATCAACCAGTACAATAATTTAAAAGGGGGGAATTAAAATGGTTGAAGTGGATAATGACAAGTATATACCGATCCAAAAAAACAACTCCTGAGCATGTATGTACTGCTTACATGGATGTACTATTAGCATGTACAGTGTTGTTTGTTACTGCAGTTACCAATTTATTTCCATTTTAAATATTTAATTTCTCTGAAATGGTGCAAGCAAATTGTATGAAAAGTTGCAAACGAATACATGAATGTTTTGTATCCAGAGTCAGGGGGATGAGATGAGATGGGGTCATGTTCATACAGTATTTGAACTGTACATTACTAAAAGAAGGCTTTTTTTCTATGCAGATACAGTATAGTGTTTCAAACACATGCTATACACACGTACACACACATACACATACACACACACACACACACACACACACACACGAGGTAATGTAAAGATGTGGGTGAACAGAGCGAAAAAGATTGTACTAGAAACGCTTATTAACATCAAAGGAATGGGCCTAAAGCAAAAGTTTGAACAGCAGCAGCAGCTGCAGTACCCCTGATATCTATGGATGGGACAGATACCCCCTGCAGACGCACGCACGCACGCACGCACGCACGCACGCACACACACAGGGAGGGGTCTGTAGTGTGACAGAGCACACCAGCTACGCCACCAGGCACTCCTTCTTGAATTAAAATAAAACTATCTCCTTACCTCTTTCTGGATGCCCCCTCTTTACCAACAAGAGGGACAGGACCAGCTCTCCTCAGCTTCCATTTTCCTCTTCCTTTCCTCTCTCCCTTGAAAACTTTCTGCACCTGAGACAGTGGGAGGGAGGGAGATAGAGCATGAAACAGCACCCCAAATCCTGTCCCATTACAAGCAGCACAGGCTTCTGTCCCTCTACTCCTCTGCCTCCAGTCATTTGCATGGGAGGGAGGAGCTGCTTGCTCTCTCTCTCCCTCTTTCTCCCTCTCTCTCCTCTACCTCTCTCCCTCCCTCTCTCTTTTAGAAGCTTTACACCTGCCATCCTGCCTACAGTATGTGATGATATCACAATGTCTCTCTTACATCACAGACAGGCTGACATCATCACACAGGCTGGCGGCCAGCAAGAGACAGAAATGCAGATAGAGACACACTGACAAATACATACACTGTAGGCACAGGCACCATGCGGCTTCTGCACCATAAAAGTTCATTTGAATCAAAAATAATGTCATCTTTTAAGTGAGGCGCTATTGAAATCTTGGGGGTCTAAGTGTCAAGACAATCTTGACATAAAACGGAGCATCATTTTCAATCATTCAATAATGATGTGGTTTTGGATGACAGTATTCTATGAGATATCATGGGAAAATAATAGGAGACATAATGGAAATACAGTATCGTCCAATTTGTGACCATAATGGGAATATACATAGCGCTTCCTTCACAGGAAATAATACATGTGACATAACGGGAATGTAGTAAGTATGTGGGTTTGGCTGGGATTATCCTACATCCTGCAGGGATATAATAACTGGGAAAACGCTATATTTGATACCGCCACGTTGTGGGATGAGCGAGTAAACATTGCATGTCATTTCCCAGAATCCCTTGCTGCAGTGGGAGCACTGTATGCTACTGTACTGTAGGTGATAATGGTTGAAATATATATATATATATATATATATATATAGATATATATCTATATATATATATATATATATATATATATATATATATATATATATACATACACATCAACCAGTACAATAATTTAAAAGGGGGGAATTAAAATGGTTGAAGTGGATAATGACAAGTATATACCGATCCAAAAAAACAACTCCTGAGCATGTATGTACTGCTTACATGGATGTACTATTAGCATGTACAGTGTTGTTTGTTACTGCAGTTACCAATTTATTTCCATTTTAAATATTTAATTTCTCTGAAATGGTGCAAGCAAATTGTATGAAAAGTTGCAAACGAATACATGAATGTTTTGTATCCAGAGTCAGGGGGATGAGATGAGATGGGGTCATGTTCATACAGTATTTGAACTGTACATTACTAAAAGAAGGCTTTTTTTCTATGCAGATACAGTATAGTGTTTCAAACACATGCTATACACACGTACACACACATACACATACACACACACACACACACACACACACACACGAGGTAATGTAAAGATGTGGGTGAACAGAGCGAAAAAGATTGTACTAGAAACGCTTATTAACATCAAAGGAATGGGCCTAAAGCAAAAGTTTGAACAGCAGCAGCAGCTGCAGTACCCCTGATATCTATGGATGGGACAGATACCCCCTGCAGACGCACGCACGCACGCACGCACGCACGCACGCACGCACGCACACACACACACAGGGAGGGGTCTGTAGTGTGACAGAGCACACCAGCTACGCCACCAGGCACTCCTTCTTGAATTAAAATAAAACTATCTCCTTACCTCTTTCTGGATGCCCCCTCTTTACCAACAAGAGGGACAGGACCAGCTCTCCTCAGCTTCCATTTTCCTCTTCCTTTCCTCTCTCCCTTGAAAACTTTCTGCACCTGAGACAGTGGGAGGGAGGGAGATAGAGCATGAAACAGCACCCCAAATCCTGTCCCATTACAAGCAGCACAGGCTTCTGTCCCTCTACTCCTCTGCCTCCAGTCATTTGCATGGGAGGGAGGAGCTGCTTGCTCTCTCTCTCCCTCTTTCTCCCTCTCTCTCCTCTACCTCTCTCCCTCCCTCTCTCTTTTAGAAGCTTTACACCTGCCATCCTGCCTACAGTATGTGATGATATCACAATGTCTCTCTTACATCACAGACAGGCTGACATCATCACACAGGCTGGCGGCCAGCAAGAGACAGAAATGCAGATAGAGACACACTGACAAATACATACACTGTAGGCACAGGCACCATGCGGCTTCTGCACCATAAAAGTTCATTTGAATCAAAAATAATGTCATCTTTTAAGTGAGGCGCTATTGAAATCTTGGGGGTCTAAGTGTCAAGACAATCTTGACATAAAACGGAGCATCATTTTCAATCATTCAATAATGATGTGGTTTTGGATGACAGTATTCTATGAGATATCATGGGAAAATAATAGGAGACATAATGGAAATACAGTATCGTCCAATTTGTGACCATAATGGGAATATACATAGCGCTTCCTTCACAGGAAATAATACATGTGACATAACGGGAATGTAGTAAGTATGTGGGTTTGGCTGTTATTATCCTACATCCTGCAGGGATATAATAACTGGGAAAACGCTATATTTGATACCGCCACGTTGTGGGATGAACGAGTAAACATTGCATGTCATTTCCCAGAATCCCTTGCTGCAGTGGGAGCACTGTATGCTACTGTACTGTAGGTGATAATGGTTGAAATATATATATATATACTGCACCGACACACTTTATTCGAGCAAATACCCGGTATGTACCTGGCAGATACCTGGAATGCGCCACTCCTAACCTCTGACAAGCCCCGTTGCATTTGCCTTCCCAGCCTGGGTTCATGCCTGGCTGATGGGCGGCTGATCTGTTAAATGATAATGATTAGGGTTTAATAGGCTGCAATGCTTCGCGTGTCTACCAGATGGCATAAATTCATGAATTGTAATGCAGTTTATATATATATACTGTGCAGTATTGCAGCCAGCGGGAATAAAATGCTTCAATCCCTGCTTGGAAAATAACTCAATGTACTCGGGCAGAAAACAGTCACAAACCTCAATACACCCGGGTATACCCGAATTCGTGGGACTAGCCAAGCTCGAATAAAGTGTGTCGCCAGTGTATATATATATAGATATATATCTATATATACAGCTAAACCCCGTTATAACGCGCCTCGTTATACCGCGATTCGGTTATAACGCGGTTTTCCCGTGGCTCCCGTTTTTTTTTAAAAAAAAAAAAAAAAAAAAAAAAAAATTTTTTTAAAAAAAATTTTTTAACATTTTTTTTTTTGCACACTGCACACACTCACTGCACACACACTGCTCATTGCTCACACTGCCACACTGCACACACACTGCACACTGCACACACACTGCTCATTGCTCACACTGACACACTGCACACACTCACTGCACACACACTGCTCATTGCTCACTGCCACACTGCACACACACTGCACACTGCACACACACTGCTCATTGCTCACACTGACACACTGCACACACACTGACCACACTCACGCACACTCACACACACTTACGCACACTCACGCACACTTACGCACACTTACAGACACTCACACACACTCACACACACACACACACACTTACACACACTTAGACACTCACACACACTCACACACACTTACACACACTTACACACACTTAGACACTCACAGACACACACTCACACACACTCACACACACTTACACACTCACAGACACTCACACACACTCACACACACTTAGACACTCACAGACACTCACAGACACTCACAGACACTCACAGACACTCACACACACTCACACACACTCACACACACTCACACACACTTACACACTCACAGACACTCACACACACTCACACACACTTACACACACTTACACACACACTCAGACACTTACCCACACTCACACACCCATATACACACACACACTTTCTCTCCCATATATACATACACACACACTCTCTCACTCTACACAGACGGGCCGCGACCAGCACCACCACCCGCTCCCCCCCCTCCTCCCGCGCAGGCAGCGGGAGCACCGGGGACAGCGGTGGGGAGAAGAAACCCCCCGCTACAACCTCCATGCAGGCAGCATGGTTCTGAGGTAAGCGGCGACCTGAGGGGACATCCCCACTCCCATCTCCTGCCCCGCGGCCTGTCCCGAGGTGACAGGGGGAAGCGGGGACAGGAGAGACATCCCCGCTCCCATCTCCTGCCCCGCGGCCTGTCCCGAGGTGACAGGGGGAAGCGGGGACAGGAGGGACATCCCCGCTCCCATCTCCTGCCCCGCGGCCTGTCCCGAGGTGACAGGGGGAAGCGGGGACAGGAGAGACATCCCCGCTCCCATCTCCTGCCCCGCGGCCTGTCCCGAGGTGACAGGGGGAAGCGGGGACAGGAGAGACATCCCCGCTCCCATCTCCTGCCCCGCGGCCTGTCCCGAGGTGACAGGGGGAAGCGGGGACAGGAGGGACATCCCCGCTCCCATCTCCTGCCCCGCGGCCTGTCCCGAGGTGACAGGGGGAAGCGGGGACAGGAGAGACATCCCCGCTCCCATCTCCTGCCCCGCGGCCTGTCCCGAGGTGACAGGGGGAAGCGGGGACAGGAGAGACATCCCCGCTCCCATCTCCTGCCCCGCGGCCTGTCCCGCGGTGACAGGGGGAAGCGGGGAGCGGAGGGACATGCCCGCTCCCATCTCCTGTCCCGCGGGATGAATATGCGCTAAAGCGCGGCGGCTATTTTTTTTTCTCGCGACCCCGTTAGTAACGCGGTGGTCTCGGGGTGGACCCCGAGACCCGCGTTATAACGGGGTTTAGCTGTATATATATATATATATATATATATATATATATATATACATACACATCAACCAGTACAATAATTTAAAAGGGGGGAATTAAAATGGTTGAAGTGGATAATGACAAGTATATACCGATCCAAAAAAACAACTCCTGAGCATGTATGTACTGCTTACATGGATGTACTATTAGCATGTACAGTGTTGTTTGTTACTGCAGTTACCAATTTATTTCCATTTTAAATATTTAATTTCTCTGAAATGGTGCAAGCAAATTGTATGAAAAGTTGCAAACGAATACATGAATGTTTTGTATCCAGAGTCAGGGGGATGAGATGAGATGGGGTCATGTTCATACAGTATTTGAACTGTACATTACTAAAAGAAGGCTTTTTTTCTATGCAGATACAGTATAGTGTTTCAAACACATGCTATACACACGTACACACACATACACATACACACACACACACACACACACACACGAGGTAATGTAAAGATGTGGGTGAACAGAGCGAAAAAGATTGTACTAGAAACGCTTATTAACATCAAAGGAATGGGCCTAAAGCAAAAGTTTGAACAGCAGCAGCAGCTGCAGTACCCCTGATATCTATGGATGGGACAGATACCCCCTGCAGACGCACGCACGCACGCACGCACGCACGCACGCACGCACGCACGCACGCACACACACACACAGGGAGGGGTCTGTAGTGTGACAGAGCACACCAGCTACGCCACCAGGCACTCCTTCTTGAATTAAAATAAAACTATCTCCTTACCTCTTTCTGGATGCCCCCTCTTTACCAACAAGAGGGACAGGACCAGCTCTCCTCAGCTTCCATTTTCCTCTTCCTTTCCTCTCTCCCTTGAAAACTTTCTGCACCTGAGACAGTGGGAGGGAGGGAGATAGAGCATGAAACAGCACCCCAAATCCTGTCCCATTACAAGCAGCACAGGCTTCTGTCCCTCTACTCCTCTGCCTCCAGTCATTTGCATGGGAGGGAGGAGCTGCTTGCTCTCTCTCTCCCTCTTTCTCCCTCTCTCTCCCTCTTTCTCCCTCTCTCTCCTCTACCTCTCTCCCTCCCTCTCTCTTTTAGAAGCTTTACACCTGCCATCCTGCCTACAGTATGTGATGATATCACAATGTCTCTCTTACATCACAGACAGGCTGACATCATCACACAGGCTGGCGGCCAGCAAGAGACAGAAATGCAGATAGAGACACACTGACAAATACATACACTGTAGGCACAGGCACCATGCGGCTTCTGCACCATAAAAGTTCATTTGAATCAAAAATAATGTCATCTTTTAAGTGAGGCGCTATTGAAATCTTGGGGGTCTAAGTGTCAAGACAATCTTGACATAAAACGGAGCATCATTTTCAATCATTCAATAATGATGTGGTTTTGGATGACAGTATTCTATGAGATATCATGGGAAAATAATAGGAGACATAATGGAAATACAGTATCGTCCAATTTGTGACCATAATGGGAATATACATAGCGCTTCCTTCACAGGAAATAATACATGTGACATAACGGGAATGTAGTAAGTATGTGGGTTTGGCTGGGATTATCCTACATCCTGCAGGGATATAATAACTGGGAAAACGCTATATTTGATACCGCCACGTTGTGGGATGAGCGAGTAAACATTGCATGTCATTTCCCAGAATCCCTTGCTGCAGTGGGAGCACTGTATGCTACTGTACTGTAGGTGATAATGGTTGAAATATATATATATATATATATATAGATATATATCTATATATATATATATATATATATATATATATATATATATATATACATACACATCAACCAGTACAATAATTTAAAAGGGGGGAATTAAAATGGTTGAAGTGGATAATGACAAGTATATACCGATCCAAAAAAACAACTCCTGAGCATGTATGTACTGCTTACATGGATGTACTATTAGCATGTACAGTGTTGTTTGTTACTGCAGTTACCAATTTATTTCCATTTTAAATATTTAATTTCTCTGAAATGGTGCAAGCAAATTGTATGAAAAGTTGCAAACGAATACATGAATGTTTTGTATCCAGAGTCAGGGGGATGAGATGAGATGGGGTCATGTTCATACAGTATTTGAACTGTACATTACTAAAAGAAGGCTTTTTTTCTATGCAGATACAGTATAGTGTTTCAAACACATGCTATACACACGTACACACACATACACATACACACACACACACACACACACACACACACACACACGAGGTAATGTAAAGATGTGGGTGAACAGAGCGAAAAAGATTGTACTAGAAACGCTTATTAACATCAAAGGAATGGGCCTAAAGCAAAAGTTTGAACAGCAGCAGCAGCTGCAGTACCCCTGATATCTATGGATGGGACAGATACCCCCTGCAGACGCACGCACGCACGCACGCACGCACGCACGCACGCACGCACGCACACACACAGGGAGGGGTCTGTAGTGTGACAGAGCACACCAGCTACGCCACCAGGCACTCCTTCTTGAATTAAAATAAAACTATCTCCTTACCTCTTTCTGGATGCCCCCTCTTTACCAACAAGAGGGACAGGACCAGCTCTCCTCAGCTTCCATTTTCCTCTTCCTTTCCTCTCTCCCTTGAAAACTTTCTGCACCTGAGACAGTGGGAGGGAGGGAGATAGAGCATGAAACAGCACCCCAAATCCTGTCCCATTACAAGCAGCACAGGCTTCTGTCCCTCTACTCCTCTGCCTCCAGTCATTTGCATGGGAGGGAGGAGCTGCTTGCTCTCTCTCTCCCTCTTTCTCCCTCTCTCTCCTCTACCTCTCTCCCTCCCTCTCTCTTTTAGAAGCTTTACACCTGCCATCCTGCCTACAGTATGTGATGATATCACAATGTCTCTCTTACATCACAGACAGGCTGACATCATCACACAGGCTGGCGGCCAGCAAGAGACAGAAATGCAGATAGAGACACACTGACAAATACATACACTGTAGGCACAGGCACCATGCGGCTTCTGCACCATAAAAGTTCATTTGAATCAAAAATAATGTCATCTTTTAAGTGAGGCACTATTGAAATCTTGGGGGTCTAAGTGTCAAGACAATCTTGACATAAAACGGAGCATCATTTTCAATCATTCAATAATGATGTGGTTTTGGATGACAGTATTCTATGAGATATCATGGGAAAATAATAGGAGACATAATGGAAATACAGTATCGTCCAATTTGTGACCATAATGGGAATATACATAGCGCTTCCTTCACAGGAAATAATACATGTGACATAACGGGAATGTAGTAAGTATGTGGGTTTGGCTGGGATTATCCTACATCCTGCAGGGATATAATAACTGGGAAAACGCTATATTTGATACCGCCACGTTGTGGGATGAGCGAGTAAACATTGCATGTCATTTCCCAGAATCCCTTGCTGCAGTGGGAGCACTGTATGCTACTGTACTGTAGGTGATAATGGTTGAAATATATATATATATATATATATATAGATATATATCTATATATATATATATATATATATATATATATATATATACATACACATCAACCAGTACAATAATTTAAAAGGGGGGAATTAAAATGGTTGAAGTGGATAATGACAAGTATATACCGATCCAAAAAAACAACTCCTGAGCATGTATGTACTGCTTACATGGATGTACTATTAGCATGTACAGTGTTGTTTGTTACTGCAGTTACCAATTTATTTCCATTTTAAATATTTAATTTCTCTGAAATGGTGCAAGCAAATTGTATGAAAAGTTGCAAACGAATACATGAATGTTTTGTATCCAGAGTCAGGGGGATGAGATGAGATGGGGTCATGTTCATACAGTATTTGAACTGTACATTACTAAAAGAAGGCTTTTTTTCTATGCAGATACAGTATAGTGTTTCAAACACATGCTATACACACGTACACACACATACACATACACACACACACACACACACACACACACACGAGGTAATGTAAAGATGTGGGTGAACAGAGCGAAAAAGATTGTACTAGAAACGCTTATTAACATCAAAGGAATGGGCCTAAAGCAAAAGTTTGAACAGCAGCAGCAGCTGCAGTACCCCTGATATCTATGGATGGGACAGATACCCCCTGCAGACGCACGCACGCACGCACGCACGCACGCACGCACACACACACACAGGGAGGGGTCTGTAGTGTGACAGAGCACACCAGCTACGCCACCAGGCACTCCTTCTTGAATTAAAATAAAACTATCTCCTTACCTCTTTCTGGATGCCCCCTCTTTACCAACAAGAGGGACAGGACCAGCTCTCCTCAGCTTCCATTTTCCTCTTCCTTTCCTCTCTCCCTTGAAAACTTTCTGCACCTGAGACAGTGGGAGGGAGGGAGATAGAGCATGAAACAGCACCCCAAATCCTGTCCCATTACAAGCAGCACAGGCTTCTGTCCCTCTACTCCTCTGCCTCCAGTCATTTGCATGGGAGGGAGGAGCTGCTTGCTCTCTCTCTCCCTCTTTCTCCCTCTCTCTCCTCTACCTCTCTCCCTCCCTCTCTCTTTTAGAAGCTTTACACCTGCCATCCTGCCTACAGTATGTGATGATATCACAATGTCTCTCTTACATCACAGACAGGCTGACATCATCACACAGGCTGGCGGCCAGCAAGAGACAGAAATGCAGATAGAGACACACTGACAAATACATACACTGTAGGCACAGGCACCATGCGGCTTCTGCACCATAAAAGTTCATTTGAATCAAAAATAATGTCATCTTTTAAGTGAGGCACTATTGAAATCTTGGGGGTCTAAGTGTCAAGACAATCTTGACATAAAACGGAGCATCATTTTCAATCATTCAATAATGATGTGGTTTTGGATGACAGTATTCTATGAGATATCATGGGAAAATAATAGGAGACATAATGGAAATACAGTATCGTCCAATTTGTGACCATAATGGGAATATACATAGCGCTTCCTTCACAGGAAATAATACATGTGACATAACGGGAATGTAGTAAGTATGTGGGTTTGGCTGGGATTATCCTACATCCTGCAGGGATATAATAACTGGGAAAACGCTATATTTGATACCGCCACGTTGTGGGATGAGCGAGTAAACATTGCATGTCATTTCCCAGAATCCCTTGCTGCAGTGGGAGCACTGTATGCTACTGTACTGTAGGTGATAATGGTTGAAATATATATATATATATATATATATAGATATATATCTATATATATATATATATATATATATATATATATATACATACACATCAACCAGTACAATAATTTAAAAGGGGGGAATTAAAATGGTTGAAGTGGATAATGACAAGTATATACCGATCCAAAAAAACAACTCCTGAGCATGTATGTACTGCTTACATGGATGTACTATTAGCATGTACAGTGTTGTTTGTTACTGCAGTTACCAATTTATTTCCATTTTAAATATTTAATTTCTCTGAAATGGTGCAAGCAAATTGTATGAAAAGTTGCAAACGAATACATGAATGTTTTGTATCCAGAGTCAGGGGGATGAGATGAGATGGGGTCATGTTCATACAGTATTTGAACTGTACATTACTAAAAGAAGGCTTTTTTTCTATGCAGATACAGTATAGTGTTTCAAACACATGCTATACACACGTACACACACATACACATACACACACACACACACACACACACACACACACACACACGAGGTAATGTAAAGATGTGGGTGAACAGAGCGAAAAAGATTGTACTAGAAACGCTTATTAACATCAAAGGAATGGGCCTAAAGCAAAAGTTTGAACAGCAGCAGCAGCTGCAGTACCCCTGATATCTATGGATGGGACAGATACCCCCTGCAGACGCACGCACGCACGCACGCACGCACGCACGCACGCACGCACGCACACACACAGGGAGGGGTCTGTAGTGTGACAGAGCACACCAGCTACGCCACCAGGCACTCCTTCTTGAATTAAAATAAAACTATCTCCTTACCTCTTTCTGGATGCCCCCTCTTTACCAACAAGAGGGACAGGACCAGCTCTCCTCAGCTTCCATTTTCCTCTTCCTTTCCTCTCTCCCTTGAAAACTTTCTGCACCTGAGACAGTGGGAGGGAGGGAGATAGAGCATGAAACAGCACCCCAAATCCTGTCCCATTACAAGCAGCACAGGCTTCTGTCCCTCTACTCCTCTGCCTCCAGTCATTTGCATGGGAGGGAGGAGCTGCTTGCTCTCTCTCTCCCTCTTTCTCCCTCTCTCTCCTCTACCTCTCTCCCTCCCTCTCTCTTTTAGAAGCTTTACACCTGCCATCCTGCCTACAGTATGTGATGATATCACAATGTCTCTCTTACATCACAGACAGGCTGACATCATCACACAGGCTGGCGGCCAGCAAGAGACAGAAATGCAGATAGAGACACACTGACAAATACATACACTGTAGGCACAGGCACCATGCGGCTTCTGCACCATAAAAGTTCATTTGAATCAAAAATAATGTCATCTTTTAAGTGAGGCACTATTGAAATCTTGGGGGTCTAAGTGTCAAGACAATCTTGACATAAAACGGAGCATCATTTTCAATCATTCAATAATGATGTGGTTTTGGATGACAGTATTCTATGAGATATCATGGGAAAATAATAGGAGACATAATGGAAATACAGTATCGTCCAATTTGTGACCATAATGGGAATATACATAGCGCTTCCTTCACAGGAAATAATACATGTGACATAACGGGAATGTAGTAAGTATGTGGGTTTGGCTGGGATTATCCTACATCCTGCAGGGATATAATAACTGGGAAAACGCTATATTTGATACCGCCACGTTGTGGGATGAGCGAGTAAACATTGCATGTCATTTCCCAGAATCCCTTGCTGCAGTGGGAGCACTGTATGCTACTGTACTGTAGGTGATAATGGTTGAAATATATATATATATATATATATATAGATATATATCTATATATATATATATATATATATATATATATATATATACATACACATCAACCAGTACAATAATTTAAAAGGGGGGAATTAAAATGGTTGAAGTGGATAATGACAAGTATATACCGATCCAAAAAAACAACTCCTGAGCATGTATGTACTGCTTACATGGATGTACTATTAGCATGTACAGTGTTGTTTGTTACTGCAGTTACCAATTTATTTCCATTTTAAATATTTAATTTCTCTGAAATGGTGCAAGCAAATTGTATGAAAAGTTGCAAACGAATACATGAATGTTTTGTATCCAGAGTCAGGGGGATGAGATGAGATGGGGTCATGTTCATACAGTATTTGAACTGTACATTACTAAAAGAAGGCTTTTTTTCTATGCAGATACAGTATAGTGTTTCAAACACATGCTATACACACGTACACACACATACACATACACACACACACACACACACACACACACACGAGGTAATGTAAAGATGTGGGTGAACAGAGCGAAAAAGATTGTACTAGAAACGCTTATTAACATCAAAGGAATGGGCCTAAAGCAAAAGTTTGAACAGCAGCAGCAGCTGCAGTACCCCTGATATCTATGGATGGGACAGATACCCCCTGCAGACGCACGCACGCACGCACGCACGCACGCACGCACGCACGCACGCACGCACGCACGCAGGGAGGGGTCTGTAGTGTGACAGAGCACACCAGCTACGCCACCAGGCACTCCTTCTTGAATTAAAATAAAACTATCTCCTTACCTCTTTCTGGATGCCCCCTCTTTACCAACAAGAGGGACAGGACCAGCTCTCCTCAGCTTCCATTTTCCTCTTCCTTTCCTCTCTCCCTTGAAAACTTTCTGCACCTGAGACAGTGGGAGGGAGGGAGATAGAGCATGAAACAGCACCCCAAATCCTGTCCCATTACAAGCAGCACAGGCTTCTGTCCCTCTACTCCTCTGCCTCCAGTCATTTGCATGGGAGGGAGGAGC
The DNA here is from genome assembly GCF_040206685.1 of Ascaphus truei. Lineage (NCBI taxonomy): Eukaryota > Metazoa > Chordata > Amphibia > Anura > Ascaphidae > Ascaphus > Ascaphus truei. The sequence goes on along the minus strand of NW_027454382.1, from coordinate 47,300 downwards.
TGCTTGCTCTCTCTCTCCCTCTTTCTCCCTCTCTCTCCTCTACCTCTCTCCCTCCCTCTCTCTTTTAGAAGCTTTACACCTGCCATCCTGCCTACAGTATGTGATGATATCACAATGTCTCTCTTACATCACAGACAGGCTGACATCATCACACAGGCTGGCGGCCAGCAAGAGACAGAAATGCAGATAGAGACACACTGACAAATACATACACTGTAGGCACAGGCACCATGCGGCTTCTGCACCATAAAAGTTCATTTGAATCAAAAATAATGTCATCTTTTAAGTGAGGCACTATTGAAATCTTGGGGGTCTAAGTGTCAAGACAATCTTGACATAAAACGGAGCATCATTTTCAATCATTCAATAATGATGTGGTTTTGGATGACAGTATTCTATGAGATATCATGGGAAAATAATAGGAGACATAATGGAAATACAGTATCGTCCAATTTGTGACCATAATGGGAATATACATAGCGCTTCCTTCACAGGAAATAATACATGTGACATAACGGGAATGTAGTAAGTATGTGGGTTTGGCTGGGATTATCCTACATCCTGCAGGGATATAATAACTGGGAAAACGCTATATTTGATACCGCCACGTTGTGGGATGAGCGAGTAAACATTGCATGTCATTTCCCAGAATCCCTTGCTGCAGTGGGAGCACTGTATGCTACTGTACTGTAGGTGATAATGGTTGAAATATATATATATATATATATATATAGATATATATCTATATATATATATATATATATATATATATATATATACATACACATCAACCAGTACAATAATTTAAAAGGGGGGAATTAAAATGGTTGAAGTGGATAATGACAAGTATATACCGATCCAAAAAAACAACTCCTGAGCATGTATGTACTGCTTACATGGATGTACTATTAGCATGTACAGTGTTGTTTGTTACTGCAGTTACCAATTTATTTCCATTTTAAATATTTAATTTCTCTGAAATGGTGCAAGCAAATTGTATGAAAAGTTGCAAACGAATACATGAATGTTTTGTATCCAGAGTCAGGGGGATGAGATGAGATGGGGTCATGTTCATACAGTATTTGAACTGTACATTACTAAAAGAAGGCTTTTTTTCTATGCAGATACAGTATAGTGTTTCAAACACATGCTATACACACGTACACACACATACACATACACACACACACACACACACACACACACACACGAGGTAATGTAAAGATGTGGGTGAACAGAGCGAAAAAGATTGTACTAGAAACGCTTATTAACATCAAAGGAATGGGCCTAAAGCAAAAGTTTGAACAGCAGCAGCAGCTGCAGTACCCCTGATATCTATGGATGGGACAGATACCCCCTGCAGACGCACGCACGCACGCACGCACGCACGCACGCACGCACACACACACACAGGGAGGGGTCTGTAGTGTGACAGAGCACACCAGCTACGCCACCAGGCACTCCTTCTTGAATTAAAATAAAACTATCTCCTTACCTCTTTCTGGATGCCCCCTCTTTACCAACAAGAGGGACAGGACCAGCTCTCCTCAGCTTCCATTTTCCTCTTCCTTTCCTCTCTCCCTTGAAAACTTTCTGCACCTGAGACAGTGGGAGGGAGGGAGATAGAGCATGAAACAGCACCCCAAATCCTGTCCCATTACAAGCAGCACAGGCTTCTGTCCCTCTACTCCTCTGCCTCCAGTCATTTGCATGGGAGGGAGGAGCTGCTTGCTCTCTCTCTCCCTCTTTCTCCCTCTCTCTCCTCTACCTCTCTCCCTCCCTCTCTCTTTTAGAAGCTTTACACCTGCCATCCTGCCTACAGTATGTGATGATATCACAATGTCTCTCTTACATCACAGACAGGCTGACATCATCACACAGGCTGGCGGCCAGCAAGAGACAGAAATGCAGATAGAGACACACTGACAAATACATACACTGTAGGCACAGGCACCATGCGGCTTCTGCACCATAAAAGTTCATTTGAATCAAAAATAATGTCATCTTTTAAGTGAGGCACTATTGAAATCTTGGGGGTCTAAGTGTCAAGACAATCTTGACATAAAACGGAGCATCATTTTCAATCATTCAATAATGATGTGGTTTTGGATGACAGTATTCTATGAGATATCATGGGAAAATAATAGGAGACATAATGGAAATACAGTATCGTCCAATTTGTGACCATAATGGGAATATACATAGCGCTTCCTTCACAGGAAATAATACATGTGACATAACGGGAATGTAGTAAGTATGTGGGTTTGGCTGGGATTATCCTACATCCTGCAGGGATATAATAACTGGGAAAACGCTATATTTGATACCGCCACGTTGTGGGATGAGCGAGTAAACATTGCATGTCATTTCCCAGAATCCCTTGCTGCAGTGGGAGCACTGTATGCTACTGTACTGTAGGTGATAATGGTTGAAATATATATATATATATATATATATAGATATATATCTATATATATATATATATATATATATATATATATATATACATACACATCAACCAGTACAATAATTTAAAAGGGGGGAATTAAAATGGTTGAAGTGGATAATGACAAGTATATACCGATCCAAAAAAACAACTCCTGAGCATGTATGTACTGCTTACATGGATGTACTATTAGCATGTACAGTGTTGTTTGTTACTGCAGTTACCAATTTATTTCCATTTTAAATATTTAATTTCTCTGAAATGGTGCAAGCAAATTGTATGAAAAGTTGCAAACGAATACATGAATGTTTTGTATCCAGAGTCAGGGGGATGAGATGAGATGGGGTCATGTTCATACAGTATTTGAACTGTACATTACTAAAAGAAGGCTTTTTTTCTATGCAGATACAGTATAGTGTTTCAAACACATGCTATACACACGTACACACACATACACATACACACACACACACACACACACACACACACGAGGTAATGTAAAGATGTGGGTGAACAGAGCGAAAAAGATTGTACTAGAAACGCTTATTAACATCAAAGGAATGGGCCTAAAGCAAAAGTTTGAACAGCAGCAGCAGCTGCAGTACCCCTGATATCTATGGATGGGACAGATACCCCCTGCAGACGCACGCACGCACGCACGCACGCACGCACGCACGCACGCACACACACACACAGGGAGGGGTCTGTAGTGTGACAGAGCACACCAGCTACGCCACCAGGCACTCCTTCTTGAATTAAAATAAAACTATCTCCTTACCTCTTTCTGGATGCCCCCTCTTTACCAACAAGAGGGACAGGACCAGCTCTCCTCAGCTTCCATTTTCCTCTTCCTTTCCTCTCTCCCTTGAAAACTTTCTGCACCTGAGACAGTGGGAGGGAGGGAGATAGAGCATGAAACAGCACCCCAAATCCTGTCCCATTACAAGCAGCACAGGCTTCTGTCCCTCTACTCCTCTGCCTCCAGTCATTTGCATGGGAGGGAGGAGCTGCTTGCTCTCTCTCTCCCTCTTTCTCCCTCTCTCTCCTCTACCTCTCTCCCTCCCTCTCTCTTTTAGAAGCTTTACACCTGCCATCCTGCCTACAGTATGTGATGATATCACAATGTCTCTCTTACATCACAGACAGGCTGACATCATCACACAGGCTGGCGGCCAGCAAGAGACAGAAATGCAGATAGAGACACACTGACAAATACATACACTGTAGGCACAGGCACCATGCGGCTTCTGCACCATAAAAGTTCATTTGAATCAAAAATAATGTCATCTTTTAAGTGAGGCACTATTGAAATCTTGGGGGTCTAAGTGTCAAGACAATCTTGACATAAAACGGAGCATCATTTTCAATCATTCAATAATGATGTGGTTTTGGATGACAGTATTCTATGAGATATCATGGGAAAATAATAGGAGACATAATGGAAATACAGTATCGTCCAATTTGTGACCATAATGGGAATATACATAGCGCTTCCTTCACAGGAAATAATACATGTGACATAACGGGAATGTAGTAAGTATGTGGGTTTGGCTGGGATTATCCTACATCCTGCAGGGATATAATAACTGGGAAAACGCTATATTTGATACCGCCACGTTGTGGGATGAGCGAGTAAACATTGCATGTCATTTCCCAGAATCCCTTGCTGCAGTGGGAGCACTGTATGCTACTGTACTGTAGGTGATAATGGTTGAAATATATATATATATATATATATATAGATATATATCTATATATATATATATATATATATATATATATATATACATACACATCAACCAGTACAATAATTTAAAAGGGGGGAATTAAAATGGTTGAAGTGGATAATGACAAGTATATACCGATCCAAAAAAACAACTCCTGAGCATGTATGTACTGCTTACATGGATGTACTATTAGCATGTACAGTGTTGTTTGTTACTGCAGTTACCAATTTATTTCCATTTTAAATATTTAATTTCTCTGAAATGGTGCAAGCAAATTGTATGAAAAGTTGCAAACGAATACATGAATGTTTTGTATCCAGAGTCAGGGGGATGAGATGAGATGGGGTCATGTTCATACAGTATTTGAACTGTACATTACTAAAAGAAGGCTTTTTTTCTATGCAGATACAGTATAGTGTTTCAAACACATGCTATACACACGTACACACACATACACATACACACACACACACACACACACACACACACACGAGGTAATGTAAAGATGTGGGTGAACAGAGCGAAAAAGATTGTACTAGAAACGCTTATTAACATCAAAGGAATGGGCCTAAAGCAAAAGTTTGAACAGCAGCAGCAGCTGCAGTACCCCTGATATCTATGGATGGGACAGATACCCCCTGCAGACGCACGCACGCACGCACGCACGCACGCACACACACACACAGGGAGGGGTCTGTAGTGTGACAGAGCACACCAGCTACGCCACCAGGCACTCCTTCTTGAATTAAAATAAAACTATCTCCTTACCTCTTTCTGGATGCCCCCTCTTTACCAACAAGAGGGACAGGACCAGCTCTCCTCAGCTTCCATTTTCCTCTTCCTTTCCTCTCTCCCTTGAAAACTTTCTGCACCTGAGACAGTGGGAGGGAGGGAGATAGAGCATGAAACAGCACCCCAAATCCTGTCCCATTACAAGCAGCACAGGCTTCTGTCCCTCTACTCCTCTGCCTCCAGTCATTTGCATGGGAGGGAGGAGCTGCTTGCTCTCTCTCTCCCTCTTTCTCCCTCTCTCTCCTCTACCTCTCTCCCTCCCTCTCTCTTTTAGAAGCTTTACACCTGCCATCCTGCCTACAGTATGTGATGATATCACAATGTCTCTCTTACATCACAGACAGGCTGACATCATCACACAGGCTGGCGGCCAGCAAGAGACAGAAATGCAGATAGAGACACACTGACAAATACATACACTGTAGGCACAGGCACCATGCGGCTTCTGCACCATAAAAGTTCATTTGAATCAAAAATAATGTCATCTTTTAAGTGAGGCACTATTGAAATCTTGGGGGTCTAAGTGTCAAGACAATCTTGACATAAAACGGAGCATCATTTTCAATCATTCAATAATGATGTGGTTTTGGATGACAGTATTCTATGAGATATCATGGGAAAATAATAGGAGACATAATGGAAATACAGTATCGTCCAATTTGTGACCATAATGGGAATATACATAGCGCTTCCTTCACAGGAAATAATACATGTGACATAACGGGAATGTAGTAAGTATGTGGGTTTGGCTGGGATTATCCTACATCCTGCAGGGATATAATAACTGGGAAAACGCTATATTTGATACCGCCACGTTGTGGGATGAGCGAGTAAACATTGCATGTCATTTCCCAGAATCCCTTGCTGCAGTGGGAGCACTGTATGCTACTGTACTGTAGGTGATAATGGTTGAAATATATATATATATATATATATATAGATATATATCTATATATATATATATATATATATATATATATATATACATACACATCAACCAGTACAATAATTTAAAAGGGGGGAATTAAAATGGTTGAAGTGGATAATGACAAGTATATACCGATCCAAAAAAACAACTCCTGAGCATGTATGTACTGCTTACATGGATGTACTATTAGCATGTACAGTGTTGTTTGTTACTGCAGTTACCAATTTATTTCCATTTTAAATATTTAATTTCTCTGAAATGGTGCAAGCAAATTGTATGAAAAGTTGCAAACGAATACATGAATGTTTTGTATCCAGAGTCAGGGGGATGAGATGAGATGGGGTCATGTTCATACAGTATTTGAACTGTACATTACTAAAAGAAGGCTTTTTTTCTATGCAGATACAGTATAGTGTTTCAAACACATGCTATACACACGTACACACACATACACATACACACACACACACACACACACACGAGGTAATGTAAAGATGTGGGTGAACAGAGCGAAAAAGATTGTACTAGAAACGCTTATTAACATCAAAGGAATGGGCCTAAAGCAAAAGTTTGAACAGCAGCAGCAGCTGCAGTACCCCTGATATCTATGGATGGGACAGATACCCCCTGCAGACGCACGCACGCACGCACGCACGCACGCACGCACGCACGCACGCACACACACACACAGGGAGGGGTCTGTAGTGTGACAGAGCACACCAGCTACGCCACCAGGCACTCCTTCTTGAATTAAAATAAAACTATCTCCTTACCTCTTTCTGGATGCCCCCTCTTTACCAACAAGAGGGACAGGACCAGCTCTCCTCAGCTTCCATTTTCCTCTTCCTTTCCTCTCTCCCTTGAAAACTTTCTGCACCTGAGACAGTGGGAGGGAGGGAGATAGAGCATGAAACAGCACCCCAAATCCTGTCCCATTACAAGCAGCACAGGCTTCTGTCCCTCTACTCCTCTGCCTCCAGTCATTTGCATGGGAGGGAGGAGCTGCTTGCTCTCTCTCTCCCTCTTTCTCCCTCTCTCTCCTCTACCTCTCTCCCTCCCTCTCTCTTTTAGAAGCTTTACACCTGCCATCCTGCCTACAGTATGTGATGATATCACAATGTCTCTCTTACATCACAGACAGGCTGACATCATCACACAGGCTGGCGGCCAGCAAGAGACAGAAATGCAGATAGAGACACACTGACAAATACATACACTGTAGGCACAGGCACCATGCGGCTTCTGCACCATAAAAGTTCATTTGAATCAAAAATAATGTCATCTTTTAAGTGAGGCACTATTGAAATCTTGGGGGTCTAAGTGTCAAGACAATCTTGACATAAAACGGAGCATCATTTTCAATCATTCAATAATGATGTGGTTTTGGATGACAGTATTCTATGAGATATCATGGGAAAATAATAGGAGACATAATGGAAATACAGTATCGTCCAATTTGTGACCATAATGGGAATATACATAGCGCTTCCTTCACAGGAAATAATACATGTGACATAACGGGAATGTAGTAAGTATGTGGGTTTGGCTGGGATTATCCTACATCCTGCAGGGATATAATAACTGGGAAAACGCTATATTTGATACCGCCACGTTGTGGGATGAGCGAGTAAACATTGCATGTCATTTCCCAGAATCCCTTGCTGCAGTGGGAGCACTGTATGCTACTGTACTGTAGGTGATAATGGTTGAAATATATATATATATATATATATATAGATATATATCTATATATATATATATATATATATATATATATATATACATACACATCAACCAGTACAATAATTTAAAAGGGGGGAATTAAAATGGTTGAAGTGGATAATGACAAGTATATACCGATCCAAAAAAACAACTCCTGAGCATGTATGTACTGCTTACATGGATGTACTATTAGCATGTACAGTGTTGTTTGTTACTGCAGTTACCAATTTATTTCCATTTTAAATATTTAATTTCTCTGAAATGGTGCAAGCAAATTGTATGAAAAGTTGCAAACGAATACATGAATGTTTTGTATCCAGAGTCAGGGGGATGAGATGAGATGGGGTCATGTTCATACAGTATTTGAACTGTACATTACTAAAAGAAGGCTTTTTTTCTATGCAGATACAGTATAGTGTTTCAAACACATGCTATACACACGTACACACACATACACATACACACACACACACACACACACACACACACACGAGGTAATGTAAAGATGTGGGTGAACAGAGCGAAAAAGATTGTACTAGAAACGCTTATTAACATCAAAGGAATGGGCCTAAAGCAAAAGTTTGAACAGCAGCAGCAGCTGCAGTACCCCTGATATCTATGGATGGGACAGATACCCCCTGCAGACGCACGCACGCACGCACGCACGCACGCACGCACGCACGCACACACACACACACAGGGAGGGGTCTGTAGTGTGACAGAGCACACCAGCTACGCCACCAGGCACTCCTTCTTGAATTAAAATAAAACTATCTCCTTACCTCTTTCTGGATGCCCCCTCTTTACCAACAAGAGGGACAGGACCAGCTCTCCTCAGCTTCCATTTTCCTCTTCCTTTCCTCTCTCCCTTGAAAACTTTCTGCACCTGAGACAGTGGGAGGGAGGGAGATAGAGCATGAAACAGCACCCCAAATCCTGTCCCATTACAAGCAGCACAGGCTTCTGTCCCTCTACTCCTCTGCCTCCAGTCATTTGCATGGGAGGGAGGAGCTGCTTGCTCTCTCTCTCCCTCTTTCTCCCTCTCTCTCCTCTACCTCTCTCCCTCCCTCTCTCTTTTAGAAGCTTTACACCTGCCATCCTGCCTACAGTATGTGATGATATCACAATGTCTCTCTTACATCACAGACAGGCTGACATCATCACACAGGCTGGCGGCCAGCAAGAGACAGAAATGCAGATAGAGACACACTGACAAATACATACACTGTAGGCACAGGCACCATGCGGCTTCTGCACCATAAAAGTTCATTTGAATCAAAAATAATGTCATCTTTTAAGTGAGGCACTATTGAAATCTTGGGGGTCTAAGTGTCAAGACAATCTTGACATAAAACGGAGCATCATTTTCAATCATTCAATAATGATGTGGTTTTGGATGACAGTATTCTATGAGATATCATGGGAAAATAATAGGAGACATAATGGAAATACAGTATCGTCCAATTTGTGACCATAATGGGAATATACATAGCGCTTCCTTCACAGGAAATAATACATGTGACATAACGGGAATGTAGTAAGTATGTGGGTTTGGCTGGGATTATCCTACATCCTGCAGGGATATAATAACTGGGAAAACGCTATATTTGATACCGCCACGTTGTGGGATGAGCGAGTAAACATTGCATGTCATTTCCCAGAATCCCTTGCTGCAGTGGGAGCACTGTATGCTACTGTACTGTAGGTGATAATGGTTGAAATATATATATATATATATATATATAGATATATATCTATATATATATATATATATATATATATATATATATACATACACATCAACCAGTACAATAATTTAAAAGGGGGGAATTAAAATGGTTGAAGTGGATAATGACAAGTATATACCGATCCAAAAAAACAACTCCTGAGCATGTATGTACTGCTTACATGGATGTACTATTAGCATGTACAGTGTTGTTTGTTACTGCAGTTACCAATTTATTTCCATTTTAAATATTTAATTTCTCTGAAATGGTGCAAGCAAATTGTATGAAAAGTTGCAAACGAATACATGAATGTTTTGTATCCAGAGTCAGGGGGATGAGATGAGATGGGGTCATGTTCATACAGTATTTGAACTGTACATTACTAAAAGAAGGCTTTTTTTCTATGCAGATACAGTATAGTGTTTCAAACACATGCTATACACACGTACACACACATACACATACACACACACACACACACACACACACACACACGAGGTAATGTAAAGATGTGGGTGAACAGAGCGAAAAAGATTGTACTAGAAACGCTTATTAACATCAAAGGAATGGGCCTAAAGCAAAAGTTTGAACAGCAGCAGCAGCTGCAGTACCCCTGATATCTATGGATGGGACAGATACCCCCTGCAGACGCACGCACGCACGCACGCACGCACGCACGCACACACACACACACACACAGGGAGGGGTCTGTAGTGTGACAGAGCACACCAGCTACGCCACCAGGCACTCCTTCTTGAATTAAAATAAAACTATCTCCTTACCTCTTTCTGGATGCCCCCTCTTTACCAACAAGAGGGACAGGACCAGCTCTCCTCAGCTTCCATTTTCCTCTTCCTTTCCTCTCTCCCTTGAAAACTTTCTGCACCTGAGACAGTGGGAGGGAGGGAGATAGAGCATGAAACAGCACCCCAAATCCTGTCCCATTACAAGCAGCACAGGCTTCTGTCCCTCTACTCCTCTGCCTCCAGTCATTTGCATGGGAGGGAGGAGCTGCTTGCTCTCTCTCTCCCTCTTTCTCCCTCTCTCTCCTCTACCTCTCTCCCTCCCTCTCTCTTTTAGAAGCTTTACACCTGCCATCCTGCCTACAGTATGTGATGATATCACAATGTCTCTCTTACATCACAGACAGGCTGACATCATCACACAGGCTGGCGGCCAGCAAGAGACAGAAATGCAGATAGAGACACACTGACAAATACATACACTGTAGGCACAGGCACCATGCGGCTTCTGCACCATAAAAGTTCATTTGAATCAAAAATAATGTCATCTTTTAAGTGAGGCACTATTGAAATCTTGGGGGTCTAAGTGTCAAGACAATCTTGACATAAAACGGAGCATCATTTTCAATCATTCAATAATGATGTGGTTTTGGATGACAGTATTCTATGAGATATCATGGGAAAATAATAGGAGACATAATGGAAATACAGTATCGTCCAATTTGTGACCATAATGGGAATATACATAGCGCTTCCTTCACAGGAAATAATACATGTGACATAACGGGAATGTAGTAAGTATGTGGGTTTGGCTGGGATTATCCTACATCCTGCAGGGATATAATAACTGGGAAAACGCTATATTTGATACCGCCACGTTGTGGGATGAGCGAGTAAACATTGCATGTCATTTCCCAGAATCCCTTGCTGCAGTGGGAGCACTGTATGCTACTGTACTGTAGGTGATAATGGTTGAAATATATATATATATATATATATATAGATATATATCTATATATATATATATATATATATATATATATATATACATACACATCAACCAGTACAATAATTTAAAAGGGGGGAATTAAAATGGTTGAAGTGGATAATGACAAGTATATACCGATCCAAAAAAACAACTCCTGAGCATGTATGTACTGCTTACATGGATGTACTATTAGCATGTACAGTGTTGTTTGTTACTGCAGTTACCAATTTATTTCCATTTTAAATATTTAATTTCTCTGAAATGGTGCAAGCAAATTGTATGAAAAGTTGCAAACGAATACATGAATGTTTTGTATCCAGAGTCAGGGGGATGAGATGAGATGGGGTCATGTTCATACAGTATTTGAACTGTACATTACTAAAAGAAGGCTTTTTTTCTATGCAGATACAGTATAGTGTTTCAAACACATGCTATACACACGTACACACACATACACATACACACACACACACACACACACACACACACACGAGGTAATGTAAAGATGTGGGTGAACAGAGCGAAAAAGATTGTACTAGAAACGCTTATTAACATCAAAGGAATGGGCCTAAAGCAAAAGTTTGAACAGCAGCAGCAGCTGCAGTACCCCTGATATCTATGGATGGGACAGATACCCCCTGCAGACGCACGCACGCACGCACGCACGCACGCACGCACGCACACACACACACAGGGAGGGGTCTGTAGTGTGACAGAGCACACCAGCTACGCCACCAGGCACTCCTTCTTGAATTAAAATAAAACTATCTCCTTACCTCTTTCTGGATGCCCCCTCTTTACCAACAAGAGGGACAGGACCAGCTCTCCTCAGCTTCCATTTTCCTCTTCCTTTCCTCTCTCCCTTGAAAACTTTCTGCACCTGAGACAGTGGGAGGGAGGGAGATAGAGCATGAAACAGCACCCCAAATCCTGTCCCATTACAAGCAGCACAGGCTTCTGTCCCTCTACTCCTCTGCCTCCAGTCATTTGCATGGGAGGGAGGAGCTGCTTGCTCTCTCTCTCCCTCTTTCTCCCTCTCTCTCCTCTACCTCTCTCCCTCCCTCTCTCTTTTAGAAGCTTTACACCTGCCATCCTGCCTACAGTATGTGATGATATCACAATGTCTCTCTTACATCACAGACAGGCTGACATCATCACACAGGCTGGCGGCCAGCAAGAGACAGAAATGCAGATAGAGACACACTGACAAATACATACACTGTAGGCACAGGCACCATGCGGCTTCTGCACCATAAAAGTTCATTTGAATCAAAAATAATGTCATCTTTTAAGTGAGGCACTATTGAAATCTTGGGGGTCTAAGTGTCAAGACAATCTTGACATAAAACGGAGCATCATTTTCAATCATTCAATAATGATGTGGTTTTGGATGACAGTATTCTATGAGATATCATGGGAAAATAATAGGAGACATAATGGAAATACAGTATCGTCCAATTTGTGACCATAATGGGAATATACATAGCGCTTCCTTCACAGGAAATAATACATGTGACATAACGGGAATGTAGTAAGTATGTGGGTTTGGCTGGGATTATCCTACATCCTGCAGGGATATAATAACTGGGAAAACGCTATATTTGATACCGCCACGTTGTGGGATGAGCGAGTAAACATTGCATGTCATTTCCCAGAATCCCTTGCTGCAGTGGGAGCACTGTATGCTACTGTACTGTAGGTGATAATGGTTGAAATATATATATATATATATATATATAGATATATATCTATATATATATATATATATATATATATATATATATACATACACATCAACCAGTACAATAATTTAAAAGGGGGGAATTAAAATGGTTGAAGTGGATAATGACAAGTATATACCGATCCAAAAAAACAACTCCTGAGCATGTATGTACTGCTTACATGGATGTACTATTAGCATGTACAGTGTTGTTTGTTACTGCAGTTACCAATTTATTTCCATTTTAAATATTTAATTTCTCTGAAATGGTGCAAGCAAATTGTATGAAAAGTTGCAAACGAATACATGAATGTTTTGTATCCAGAGTCAGGGGGATGAGATGAGATGGGGTCATGTTCATACAGTATTTGAACTGTACATTACTAAAAGAAGGCTTTTTTTCTATGCAGATACAGTATAGTGTTTCAAACACATGCTATACACACGTACACACACATACACATACACACACACACACACACACACACACACACACGAGGTAATGTAAAGATGTGGGTGAACAGAGCGAAAAAGATTGTACTAGAAACGCTTATTAACATCAAAGGAATGGGCCTAAAGCAAAAGTTTGAACAGCAGCAGCAGCTGCAGTACCCCTGATATCTATGGATGGGACAGATACCCCCTGCAGACGCACGCACGCACGCACGCACGCACGCACGCACGCACACACACACACAGGGAGGGGTCTGTAGTGTGACAGAGCACACCAGCTACGCCACCAGGCACTCCTTCTTGAATTAAAATAAAACTATCTCCTTACCTCTTTCTGGATGCCCCCTCTTTACCAACAAGAGGGACAGGACCAGCTCTCCTCAGCTTCCATTTTCCTCTTCCTTTCCTCTCTCCCTTGAAAACTTTCTGCACCTGAGACAGTGGGAGGGAGGGAGATAGAGCATGAAACAGCACCCCAAATCCTGTCCCATTACAAGCAGCACAGGCTTCTGTCCCTCTACTCCTCTGCCTCCAGTCATTTGCATGGGAGGGAGGAGCTGCTTGCTCTCTCTCTCCCTCTTTCTCCCTCTCTCTCCTCTACCTCTCTCCCTCCCTCTCTCTTTTAGAAGCTTTACACCTGCCATCCTGCCTACAGTATGTGATGATATCACAATGTCTCTCTTACATCACAGACAGGCTGACATCATCACACAGGCTGGCGGCCAGCAAGAGACAGAAATGCAGATAGAGACACACTGACAAATACATACACTGTAGGCACAGGCACCATGCGGCTTCTGCACCATAAAAGTTCATTTGAATCAAAAATAATGTCATCTTTTAAGTGAGGCACTATTGAAATCTTGGGGGTCTAAGTGTCAAGACAATCTTGACATAAAACGGAGCATCATTTTCAATCATTCAATAATGATGTGGTTTTGGATGACAGTATTCTATGAGATATCATGGGAAAATAATAGGAGACATAATGGAAATACAGTATCGTCCAATTTGTGACCATAATGGGAATATACATAGCGCTTCCTTCACAGGAAATAATACATGTGACATAACGGGAATGTAGTAAGTATGTGGGTTTGGCTGGGATTATCCTACATCCTGCAGGGATATAATAACTGGGAAAACGCTATATTTGATACCGCCACGTTGTGGGATGAGCGAGTAAACATTGCATGTCATTTCCCAGAATCCCTTGCTGCAGTGGGAGCACTGTATGCTACTGTACTGTAGGTGATAATGGTTGAAATATATATATATATATATATATATAGATATATATCTATATATATATATATATATATATATATATATATATACATACACATCAACCAGTACAATAATTTAAAAGGGGGGAATTAAAATGGTTGAAGTGGATAATGACAAGTATATACCGATCCAAAAAAACAACTCCTGAGCATGTATGTACTGCTTACATGGATGTACTATTAGCATGTACAGTGTTGTTTGTTACTGCAGTTACCAATTTATTTCCATTTTAAATATTTAATTTCTCTGAAATGGTGCAAGCAAATTGTATGAAAAGTTGCAAACGAATACATGAATGTTTTGTATCCAGAGTCAGGGGGATGAGATGAGATGGGGTCATGTTCATACAGTATTTGAACTGTACATTACTAAAAGAAGGCTTTTTTTCTATGCAGATACAGTATAGTGTTTCAAACACATGCTATACACACGTACACACACATACACATACACACACACACACACACACACACACACACACGAGGTAATGTAAAGATGTGGGTGAACAGAGCGAAAAAGATTGTACTAGAAACGCTTATTAACATCAAAGGAATGGGCCTAAAGCAAAAGTTTGAACAGCAGCAGCAGCTGCAGTACCCCTGATATCTATGGATGGGACAGATACCCCCTGCAGACGCACGCACGCACGCACGCACGCACGCACGCACGCACACACACACACAGGGAGGGGTCTGTAGTGTGACAGAGCACACCAGCTACGCCACCAGGCACTCCTTCTTGAATTAAAATAAAACTATCTCCTTACCTCTTTCTGGATGCCCCCTCTTTACCAACAAGAGGGACAGGACCAGCTCTCCTCAGCTTCCATTTTCCTCTTCCTTTCCTCTCTCCCTTGAAAACTTTCTGCACCTGAGACAGTGGGAGGGAGGGAGATAGAGCATGAAACAGCACCCCAAATCCTGTCCCATTACAAGCAGCACAGGCTTCTGTCCCTCTACTCCTCTGCCTCCAGTCATTTGCATGGGAGGGAGGAGCTGCTTGCTCTCTCTCTCCCTCTTTCTCCCTCTCTCTCCTCTACCTCTCTCCCTCCCTCTCTCTTTTAGAAGCTTTACACCTGCCATCCTGCCTACAGTATGTGATGATATCACAATGTCTCTCTTACATCACAGACAGGCTGACATCATCACACAGGCTGGCGGCCAGCAAGAGACAGAAATGCAGATAGAGACACACTGACAAATACATACACTGTAGGCACAGGCACCATGCGGCTTCTGCACCATAAAAGTTCATTTGAATCAAAAATAATGTCATCTTTTAAGTGAGGCACTATTGAAATCTTGGGGGTCTAAGTGTCAAGACAATCTTGACATAAAACGGAGCATCATTTTCAATCATTCAATAATGATGTGGTTTTGGATGACAGTATTCTATGAGATATCATGGGAAAATAATAGGAGACATAATGGAAATACAGTATCGTCCAATTTGTGACCATAATGGGAATATACATAGCGCTTCCTTCACAGGAAATAATACATGTGACATAACGGGAATGTAGTAAGTATGTGGGTTTGGCTGGGATTATCCTACATCCTGCAGGGATATAATAACTGGGAAAACGCTATATTTGATACCGCCACGTTGTGGGATGAGCGAGTAAACATTGCATGTCATTTCCCAGAATCCCTTGCTGCAGTGGGAGCACTGTATGCTACTGTACTGTAGGTGATAATGGTTGAAATATATATATATATATATATATATAGATATATATCTATATATATATATATATATATATATATATATATATACATACACATCAACCAGTACAATAATTTAAAAGGGGGGAATTAAAATGGTTGAAGTGGATAATGACAAGTATATACCGATCCAAAAAAACAACTCCTGAGCATGTATGTACTGCTTACATGGATGTACTATTAGCATGTACAGTGTTGTTTGTTACTGCAGTTACCAATTTATTTCCATTTTAAATATTTAATTTCTCTGAAATGGTGCAAGCAAATTGTATGAAAAGTTGCAAACGAATACATGAATGTTTTGTATCCAGAGTCAGGGGGATGAGATGAGATGGGGTCATGTTCATACAGTATTTGAACTGTACATTACTAAAAGAAGGCTTTTTTTCTATGCAGATACAGTATAGTGTTTCAAACACATGCTATACACACGTACACACACATACACATACACACACACACACACACACACACACACACACGAGGTAATGTAAAGATGTGGGTGAACAGAGCGAAAAAGATTGTACTAGAAACGCTTATTAACATCAAAGGAATGGGCCTAAAGCAAAAGTTTGAACAGCAGCAGCAGCTGCAGTACCCCTGATATCTATGGATGGGACAGATACCCCCTGCAGACGCACGCACGCACGCACGCACGCACGCACGCACACACACACACAGGGAGGGGTCTGTAGTGTGACAGAGCACACCAGCTACGCCACCAGGCACTCCTTCTTGAATTAAAATAAAACTATCTCCTTACCTCTTTCTGGATGCCCCCTCTTTACCAACAAGAGGGACAGGACCAGCTCTCCTCAGCTTCCATTTTCCTCTTCCTTTCCTCTCTCCCTTGAAAACTTTCTGCACCTGAGACAGTGGGAGGGAGGGAGATAGAGCATGAAACAGCACCCCAAATCCTGTCCCATTACAAGCAGCACAGGCTTCTGTCCCTCTACTCCTCTGCCTCCAGTCATTTGCATGGGAGGGAGGAGCTGCTTGCTCTCTCTCTCCCTCTTTCTCCCTCTCTCTCCTCTACCTCTCTCCCTCCCTCTCTCTTTTAGAAGCTTTACACCTGCCATCCTGCCTACAGTATGTGATGATATCACAATGTCTCTCTTACATCACAGACAGGCTGACATCATCACACAGGCTGGCGGCCAGCAAGAGACAGAAATGCAGATAGAGACACACTGACAAATACATACACTGTAGGCACAGGCACCATGCGGCTTCTGCACCATAAAAGTTCATTTGAATCAAAAATAATGTCATCTTTTAAGTGAGGCACTATTGAAATCTTGGGGGTCTAAGTGTCAAGACAATCTTGACATAAAACGGAGCATCATTTTCAATCATTCAATAATGATGTGGTTTTGGATGACAGTATTCTATGAGATATCATGGGAAAATAATAGGAGACATAATGGAAATACAGTATCGTCCAATTTGTGACCATAATGGGAATATACATAGCGCTTCCTTCACAGGAAATAATACATGTGACATAACGGGAATGTAGTAAGTATGTGGGTTTGGCTGGGATTATCCTACATCCTGCAGGGATATAATAACTGGGAAAACGCTATATTTGATACCGCCACGTTGTGGGATGAGCGAGTAAACATTGCATGTCATTTCCCAGAATCCCTTGCTGCAGTGGGAGCACTGTATGCTACTGTACTGTAGGTGATAATGGTTGAAATATATATATATATATATATATATAGATATATATCTATATATATATATATATATATATATATATATATATACATACACATCAACCAGTACAATAATTTAAAAGGGGGGAATTAAAATGGTTGAAGTGGATAATGACAAGTATATACCGATCCAAAAAAACAACTCCTGAGCATGTATGTACTGCTTACATGGATGTACTATTAGCATGTACAGTGTTGTTTGTTACTGCAGTTACCAATTTATTTCCATTTTAAATATTTAATTTCTCTGAAATGGTGCAAGCAAATTGTATGAAAAGTTGCAAACGAATACATGAATGTTTTGTATCCAGAGTCAGGGGGATGAGATGAGATGGGGTCATGTTCATACAGTATTTGAACTGTACATTACTAAAAGAAGGCTTTTTTTCTATGCAGATACAGTATAGTGTTTCAAACACATGCTATACACACGTACACACACATACACATACACACACACACACACACACACACACACACACGAGGTAATGTAAAGATGTGGGTGAACAGAGCGAAAAAGATTGTACTAGAAACGCTTATTAACATCAAAGGAATGGGCCTAAAGCAAAAGTTTGAACAGCAGCAGCAGCTGCAGTACCCCTGATATCTATGGATGGGACAGATACCCCCTGCAGACGCACGCACGCACGCACGCACGCACGCACGCACGCACGCACGCACGCACACACACACACAGGGAGGGGTCTGTAGTGTGACAGAGCACACCAGCTACGCCACCAGGCACTCCTTCTTGAATTAAAATAAAACTATCTCCTTACCTCTTTCTGGATGCCCCCTCTTTACCAACAAGAGGGACAGGACCAGCTCTCCTCAGCTTCCATTTTCCTCTTCCTTTCCTCTCTCCCTTGAAAACTTTCTGCACCTGAGACAGTGGGAGGGAGGGAGATAGAGCATGAAACAGCACCCCAAATCCTGTCCCATTACAAGCAGCACAGGCTTCTGTCCCTCTACTCCTCTGCCTCCAGTCATTTGCATGGGAGGGAGGAGCTGCTTGCTCTCTCTCTCCCTCTTTCTCCCTCTCTCTCCTCTACCTCTCTCCCTCCCTCTCTCTTTTAGAAGCTTTACACCTGCCATCCTGCCTACAGTATGTGATGATATCACAATGTCTCTCTTACATCACAGACAGGCTGACATCATCACACAGGCTGGCGGCCAGCAAGAGACAGAAATGCAGATAGAGACACACTGACAAATACATACACTGTAGGCACAGGCACCATGCGGCTTCTGCACCATAAAAGTTCATTTGAATCAAAAATAATGTCATCTTTTAAGTGAGGCACTATTGAAATCTTGGGGGTCTAAGTGTCAAGACAATCTTGACATAAAACGGAGCATCATTTTCAATCATTCAATAATGATGTGGTTTTGGATGACAGTATTCTATGAGATATCATGGGAAAATAATAGGAGACATAATGGAAATACAGTATCGTCCAATTTGTGACCATAATGGGAATATACATAGCGCTTCCTTCACAGGAAATAATACATGTGACATAACGGGAATGTAGTAAGTATGTGGGTTTGGCTGGGATTATCCTACATCCTGCAGGGATATAATAACTGGGAAAACGCTATATTTGATACCGCCACGTTGTGGGATGAGCGAGTAAACATTGCATGTCATTTCCCAGAATCCCTTGCTGCAGTGGGAGCACTGTATGCTACTGTACTGTAGGTGATAATGGTTGAAATATATATATATATATATATATATAGATATATATCTATATATATATATATATATATATATATATATACATACACATCAACCAGTACAATAATTTAAAAGGGGGGAATTAAAATGGTTGAAGTGGATAATGACAAGTATATACCGATCCAAAAAAACAACTCCTGAGCATGTATGTACTGCTTACATGGATGTACTATTAGCATGTACAGTGTTGTTTGTTACTGCAGTTACCAATTTATTTCCATTTTAAATATTTAATTTCTCTGAAATGGTGCAAGCAAATTGTATGAAAAGTTGCAAACGAATACATGAATGTTTTGTTGTTTTGTATCCAGAGTCAGGGGGATGAGATGAGATGGGGTCATGTTCATACAGTATTTGAACTGTACATTACTAAAAGAAGGCTTTTTTTCTATGCAGATACAGTATAGTGTTTCAAACACATGCTATACACACGTACACACACATACACATACACACACACACACACACACACACACACACACGAGGTAATGTAAAGATGTGGGTGAACAGAGCGAAAAAGATTGTACTAGAAACGCTTATTAACATCAAAGGAATGGGCCTAAAGCAAAAGTTTGAACAGCAGCAGCAGCTGCAGTACCCCTGATATCTATGGATGGGACAGATACCCCCTGCAGACGCACGCACGCACGCACGCACGCACGCACACACACACACAGGGAGGGGTCTGTAGTGTGACAGAGCACACCAGCTACGCCACCAGGCACTCCTTCTTGAATTAAAATAAAACTATCTCCTTACCTCTTTCTGGATGCCCCCTCTTTACCAACAAGAGGGACAGGACCAGCTCTCCTCAGCTTCCATTTTCCTCTTCCTTTCCTCTCTCCCTTGAAAACTTTCTGCACCTGAGACAGTGGGAGGGAGGGAGATAGAGCATGAAACAGCACCCCAAATCCTGTCCCATTACAAGCAGCACAGGCTTCTGTCCCTCTACTCCTCTGCCTCCAGTCATTTGCATGGGAGGGAGGAGCTGCTTGCTCTCTCTCTCCCTCTTTCTCCCTCTCTCTCCTCTACCTCTCTCCCTCCCTCTCTCTTTTAGAAGCTTTACACCTGCCATCCTGCCTACAGTATGTGATGATATCACAATGTCTCTCTTACATCACAGACAGGCTGACATCATCACACAGGCTGGCGGCCAGCAAGAGACAGAAATGCAGATAGAGACACACTGACAAATACATACACTGTAGGCACAGGCACCATGCGGCTTCTGCACCATAAAAGTTCATTTGAATCAAAAATAATGTCATCTTTTAAGTGAGGCACTATTGAAATCTTGGGGGTCTAAGTGTCAAGACAATCTTGACATAAAACGGAGCATCATTTTCAATCATTCAATAATGATGTGGTTTTGGATGACAGTATTCTATGAGATATCATGGGAAAATAATAGGAGACATAATGGAAATACAGTATCGTCCAATTTGTGACCATAATGGGAATATACATAGCGCTTCCTTCACAGGAAATAATACATGTGACATAACGGGAATGTAGTAAGTATGTGGGTTTGGCTGGGATTATCCTACATCCTGCAGGGATATAATAACTGGGAAAACGCTATATTTGATACCGCCACGTTGTGGGATGAGCGAGTAAACATTGCATGTCATTTCCCAGAATCCCTTGCTGCAGTGGGAGCACTGTATGCTACTGTACTGTAGGTGATAATGGTTGAAATATATATATATATATATATATATAGATATATATCTATATATATATATATATATATATATATATATATATATATACATACACATCAACCAGTACAATAATTTAAAAGGGGGGAATTAAAATGGTTGAAGTGGATAATGACAAGTATATACCGATCCAAAAAAACAACTCCTGAGCATGTATGTACTGCTTACATGGATGTACTATTAGCATGTACAGTGTTGTTTGTTACTGCAGTTACCAATTTATTTCCATTTTAAATATTTAATTTCTCTGAAATGGTGCAAGCAAATTGTATGAAAAGTTGCAAACGAATACATGAATGTTTTGTATCCAGAGTCAGGGGGATGAGATGAGATGGGGTCATGTTCATACAGTATTTGAACTGTACATTACTAAAAGAAGGCTTTTTTTCTATGCAGATACAGTATAGTGTTTCAAACACATGCTATACACACGTACACACACATACACATACACACACACACACACACACACGAGGTAATGTAAAGATGTGGGTGAACAGAGCGAAAAAGATTGTACTAGAAACGCTTATTAACATCAAAGGAATGGGCCTAAAGCAAAAGTTTGAACAGCAGCAGCAGCTGCAGTACCCCTGATATCTATGGATGGGACAGATACCCCCTGCAGACGCACGCACGCACGCACGCACGCACGCACGCACGCACGCACGCACACACACACACAGGGAGGGGTCTGTAGTGTGACAGAGCACACCAGCTACGCCACCAGGCACTCCTTCTTGAATTAAAATAAAACTATCTCCTTACCTCTTTCTGGATGCCCCCTCTTTACCAACAAGAGGGACAGGACCAGCTCTCCTCAGCTTCCATTTTCCTCTTCCTTTCCTCTCTCCCTTGAAAACTTTCTGCACCTGAGACAGTGGGAGGGAGGGAGATAGAGCATGAAACAGCACCCCAAATCCTGTCCCATTACAAGCAGCACAGGCTTCTGTCCCTCTACTCCTCTGCCTCCAGTCATTTGCATGGGAGGGAGGAGCTGCTTGCTCTCTCTCTCCCTCTTTCTCCCTCTCTCTCCTCTACCTCTCTCCCTCCCTCTCTCTTTTAGAAGCTTTACACCTGCCATCCTGCCTACAGTATGTGATGATATCACAATGTCTCTCTTACATCACAGACAGGCTGACATCATCACACAGGCTGGCGGCCAGCAAGAGACAGAAATGCAGATAGAGACACACTGACAAATACATACACTGTAGGCACAGGCACCATGCGGCTTCTGCACCATAAAAGTTCATTTGAATCAAAAATAATGTCATCTTTTAAGTGAGGCACTATTGAAATCTTGGGGGTCTAAGTGTCAAGACAATCTTGACATAAAACGGAGCATCATTTTCAATCATTCAATAATGATGTGGTTTTGGATGACAGTATTCTATGAGATATCATGGGAAAATAATAGGAGACATAATGGAAATACAGTATCGTCCAATTTGTGACCATAATGGGAATATACATAGCGCTTCCTTCACAGGAAATAATACATGTGACATAACGGGAATGTAGTAAGTATGTGGGTTTGGCTGGGATTATCCTACATCCTGCAGGGATATAATAACTGGGAAAACGCTATATTTGATACCGCCACGTTGTGGGATGAGCGAGTAAACATTGCATGTCATTTCCCAGAATCCCTTGCTGCAGTGGGAGCACTGTATGCTACTGTACTGTAGGTGATAATGGTTGAAATATATATATATATATATATATATAGATATATATCTATATATATATATATATATATATATATATATATATATACATACACATCAACCAGTACAATAATTTAAAAGGGGGGAATTAAAATGGTTGAAGTGGATAATGACAAGTATATACCGATCCAAAAAAACAACTCCTGAGCATGTATGTACTGCTTACATGGATGTACTATTAGCATGTACAGTGTTGTTTGTTACTGCAGTTACCAATTTATTTCCATTTTAAATATTTAATTTCTCTGAAATGGTGCAAGCAAATTGTATGAAAAGTTGCAAACGAATACATGAATGTTTTGTATCCAGAGTCAGGGGGATGAGATGAGATGGGGTCATGTTCATACAGTATTTGAACTGTACATTACTAAAAGAAGGCTTTTTTTCTATGCAGATACAGTATAGTGTTTCAAACACATGCTATACACACGTACACACACATACACATACACACACACACACACACACACACACACACACACGAGGTAATGTAAAGATGTGGGTGAACAGAGCGAAAAAGATTGTACTAGAAACGCTTATTAACATCAAAGGAATGGGCCTAAAGCAAAAGTTTGAACAGCAGCAGCAGCTGCAGTACCCCTGATATCTATGGATGGGACAGATACCCCCTGCAGACGCACGCACGCACGCACGCACGCACGCACGCACGCACGCACACACACACACAGGGAGGGGTCTGTAGTGTGACAGAGCACACCAGCTACGCCACCAGGCACTCCTTCTTGAATTAAAATAAAACTATCTCCTTACCTCTTTCTGGATGCCCCCTCTTTACCAACAAGAGGGACAGGACCAGCTCTCCTCAGCTTCCATTTTCCTCTTCCTTTCCTCTCTCCCTTGAAAACTTTCTGCACCTGAGACAGTGGGAGGGAGGGAGATAGAGCATGAAACAGCACCCCAAATCCTGTCCCATTACAAGCAGCACAGGCTTCTGTCCCTCTACTCCTCTGCCTCCAGTCATTTGCATGGGAGGGAGGAGCTGCTTGCTCTCTCTCTCCCTCTTTCTCCCTCTCTCTCCTCTACCTCTCTCCCTCCCTCTCTCTTTTAGAAGCTTTACACCTGCCATCCTGCCTACAGTATGTGATGATATCACAATGTCTCTCTTACATCACAGACAGGCTGACATCATCACACAGGCTGGCGGCCAGCAAGAGACAGAAATGCAGATAGAGACACACTGACAAATACATACACTGTAGGCACAGGCACCATGCGGCTTCTGCACCATAAAAGTTCATTTGAATCAAAAATAATGTCATCTTTTAAGTGAGGCACTATTGAAATCTTGGGGGTCTAAGTGTCAAGACAATCTTGACATAAAACGGAGCATCATTTTCAATCATTCAATAATGATGTGGTTTTGGATGACAGTATTCTATGAGATATCATGGGAAAATAATAGGAGACATAATGGAAATACAGTATCGTCCAATTTGTGACCATAATGGGAATATACATAGCGCTTCCTTCACAGGAAATAATACATGTGACATAACGGGAATGTAGTAAGTATGTGGGTTTGGCTGGGATTATCCTACATCCTGCAGGGATATAATAACTGGGAAAACGCTATATTTGATACCGCCACGTTGTGGGATGAGCGAGTAAACATTGCATGTCATTTCCCAGAATCCCTTGCTGCAGTGGGAGCACTGTATGCTACTGTACTGTAGGTGATAATGGTTGAAATATATATATATATATATATATATAGATATATATCTATATATATATATATATATATATATATATATATATATATATATACATACACATCAACCAGTACAATAATTTAAAAGGGGGGAATTAAAATGGTTGAAGTGGATAATGACAAGTATATACCGATCCAAAAAAACAACTCCTGAGCATGTATGTACTGCTTACATGGATGTACTATTAGCATGTACAGTGTTGTTTGTTACTGCAGTTACCAATTTATTTCCATTTTAAATATTTAATTTCTCTGAAATGGTGCAAGCAAATTGTATGAAAAGTTGCAAACGAATACATGAATGTTTTGTATCCAGAGTCAGGGGGATGAGATGAGATGGGGTCATGTTCATACAGTATTTGAACTGTACATTACTAAAAGAAGGCTTTTTTTCTATGCAGATACAGTATAGTGTTTCAAACACATGCTATACACACGTACACACACATACACATACACACACACACACACACACGAGGTAATGTAAAGATGTGGGTGAACAGAGCGAAAAAGATTGTACTAGAAACGCTTATTAACATCAAAGGAATGGGCCTAAAGCAAAAGTTTGAACAGCAGCAGCAGCTGCAGTACCCCTGATATCTATGGATGGGACAGATACCCCCTGCAGACGCACGCACGCACGCACGCACGCACGCACGCACGCACACACACACACAGGGAGGGGTCTGTAGTGTGACAGAGCACACCAGCTACGCCACCAGGCACTCCTTCTTGAATTAAAATAAAACTATCTCCTTACCTCTTTCTGGATGCCCCCTCTTTACCAACAAGAGGGACAGGACCAGCTCTCCTCAGCTTCCATTTTCCTCTTCCTTTCCTCTCTCCCTTGAAAACTTTCTGCACCTGAGACAGTGGGAGGGAGGGAGATAGAGCATGAAACAGCACCCCAAATCCTGTCCCATTACAAGCAGCACAGGCTTCTGTCCCTCTACTCCTCTGCCTCCAGTCATTTGCATGGGAGGGAGGAGCTGCTTGCTCTCTCTCTCCCTCTTTCTCCCTCTCTCTCCTCTACCTCTCTCCCTCCCTCTCTCTTTTAGAAGCTTTACACCTGCCATCCTGCCTACAGTATGTGATGATATCACAATGTCTCTCTTACATCACAGACAGGCTGACATCATCACACAGGCTGGCGGCCAGCAAGAGACAGAAATGCAGATAGAGACACACTGACAAATACATACACTGTAGGCACAGGCACCATGCGGCTTCTGCACCATAAAAGTTCATTTGAATCAAAAATAATGTCATCTTTTAAGTGAGGCACTATTGAAATCTTGGGGGTCTAAGTGTCAAGACAATCTTGACATAAAACGGAGCATCATTTTCAATCATTCAATAATGATGTGGTTTTGGATGACAGTATTCTATGAGATATCATGGGAAAATAATAGGAGACATAATGGAAATACAGTATCGTCCAATTTGTGACCATAATGGGAATATACATAGCGCTTCCTTCACAGGAAATAATACATGTGACATAACGGGAATGTAGTAAGTATGTGGGTTTGGCTGGGATTATCCTACATCCTGCAGGGATATAATAACTGGGAAAACGCTATATTTGATACCGCCACGTTGTGGGATGAGCGAGTAAACATTGCATGTCATTTCCCAGAATCCCTTGCTGCAGTGGGAGCACTGTATGCTACTGTACTGTAGGTGATAATGGTTGAAATATATATATATATATATATATATAGATATATATCTATATATATATATATATATATATATATATATATATACATACACATCAACCAGTACAATAATTTAAAAGGGGGGAATTAAAATGGTTGAAGTGGATAATGACAAGTATATACCGATCCAAAAAAACAACTCCTGAGCATGTATGTACTGCTTACATGGATGTACTATTAGCATGTACAGTGTTGTTTGTTACTGCAGTTACCAATTTATTTCCATTTTAAATATTTAATTTCTCTGAAATGGTGCAAGCAAATTGTATGAAAAGTTGCAAACGAATACATGAATGTTTTGTATCCAGAGTCAGGGGGATGAGATGAGATGGGGTCATGTTCATACAGTATTTGAACTGTACATTACTAAAAGAAGGCTTTTTTTCTATGCAGATACAGTATAGTGTTTCAAACACATGCTATACACACGTACACACACATACACATACACACACACACACACACACACACACACACACGAGGTAATGTAAAGATGTGGGTGAACAGAGCGAAAAAGATTGTACTAGAAACGCTTATTAACATCAAAGGAATGGGCCTAAAGCAAAAGTTTGAACAGCAGCAGCAGCTGCAGTACCCCTGATATCTATGGATGGGACAGATACCCCCTGCAGACGCACGCACGCACGCACGCACGCACGCACGCACGCACGCACGCACACACACACACAGGGAGGGGTCTGTAGTGTGACAGAGCACACCAGCTACGCCACCAGGCACTCCTTCTTGAATTAAAATAAAACTATCTCCTTACCTCTTTCTGGATGCCCCCTCTTTACCAACAAGAGGGACAGGACCAGCTCTCCTCAGCTTCCATTTTCCTCTTCCTTTCCTCTCTCCCTTGAAAACTTTCTGCACCTGAGACAGTGGGAGGGAGGGAGATAGAGCATGAAACAGCACCCCAAATCCTGTCCCATTACAAGCAGCACAGGCTTCTGTCCCTCTACTCCTCTGCCTCCAGTCATTTGCATGGGAGGGAGGAGCTGCTTGCTCTCTCTCTCCCTCTTTCTCCCTCTCTCTCCTCTACCTCTCTCCCTCCCTCTCTCTTTTAGAAGCTTTACACCTGCCATCCTGCCTACAGTATGTGATGATATCACAATGTCTCTCTTACATCACAGACAGGCTGACATCATCACACAGGCTGGCGGCCAGCAAGAGACAGAAATGCAGATAGAGACACACTGACAAATACATACACTGTAGGCACAGGCACCATGCGGCTTCTGCACCATAAAAGTTCATTTGAATCAAAAATAATGTCATCTTTTAAGTGAGGCACTATTGAAATCTTGGGGGTCTAAGTGTCAAGACAATCTTGACATAAAACGGAGCATCATTTTCAATCATTCAATAATGATGTGGTTTTGGATGACAGTATTCTATGAGATATCATGGGAAAATAATAGGAGACATAATGGAAATACAGTATCGTCCAATTTGTGACCATAATGGGAATATACATAGCGCTTCCTTCACAGGAAATAATACATGTGACATAACGGGAATGTAGTAAGTATGTGGGTTTGGCTGGGATTATCCTACATCCTGCAGGGATATAATAACTGGGAAAACGCTATATTTGATACCGCCACGTTGTGGGATGAGCGAGTAAACATTGCATGTCATTTCCCAGAATCCCTTGCTGCAGTGGGAGCACTGTATGCTACTGTACTGTAGGTGATAATGGTTGAAATATATATATATATATATATATATAGATATATATCTATATATATATATATATATATATATATATATATATACATACACATCAACCAGTACAATAATTTAAAAGGGGGGAATTAAAATGGTTGAAGTGGATAATGACAAGTATATACCGATCCAAAAAAACAACTCCTGAGCATGTATGTACTGCTTACATGGATGTACTATTAGCATGTACAGTGTTGTTTGTTACTGCAGTTACCAATTTATTTCCATTTTAAATATTTAATTTCTCTGAAATGGTGCAAGCAAATTGTATGAAAAGTTGCAAACGAATACATGAATGTTTTGTATCCAGAGTCAGGGGGATGAGATGAGATGGGGTCATGTTCATACAGTATTTGAACTGTACATTACTAAAAGAAGGCTTTTTTTCTATGCAGATACAGTATAGTGTTTCAAACACATGCTATACACACGTACACACACATACACATACACACACACACACACACACACACACACACACGAGGTAATGTAAAGATGTGGGTGAACAGAGCGAAAAAGATTGTACTAGAAACGCTTATTAACATCAAAGGAATGGGCCTAAAGCAAAAGTTTGAACAGCAGCAGCAGCTGCAGTACCCCTGATATCTATGGATGGGACAGATACCCCCTGCAGACGCACGCACGCACGCACGCACGCACGCACGCACACACACACACAGGGAGGGGTCTGTAGTGTGACAGAGCACACCAGCTACGCCACCAGGCACTCCTTCTTGAATTAAAATAAAACTATCTCCTTACCTCTTTCTGGATGCCCCCTCTTTACCAACAAGAGGGACAGGACCAGCTCTCCTCAGCTTCCATTTTCCTCTTCCTTTCCTCTCTCCCTTGAAAACTTTCTGCACCTGAGACAGTGGGAGGGAGGGAGATAGAGCATGAAACAGCACCCCAAATCCTGTCCCATTACAAGCAGCACAGGCTTCTGTCCCTCTACTCCTCTGCCTCCAGTCATTTGCATGGGAGGGAGGAGCTGCTTGCTCTCTCTCTCCCTCTTTCTCCCTCTCTCTCCTCTACCTCTCTCCCTCCCTCTCTCTTTTAGAAGCTTTACACCTGCCATCCTGCCTACAGTATGTGATGATATCACAATGTCTCTCTTACATCACAGACAGGCTGACATCATCACACAGGCTGGCGGCCAGCAAGAGACAGAAATGCAGATAGAGACACACTGACAAATACATACACTGTAGGCACAGGCACCATGCGGCTTCTGCACCATAAAAGTTCATTTGAATCAAAAATAATGTCATCTTTTAAGTGAGGCACTATTGAAATCTTGGGGGTCTAAGTGTCAAGACAATCTTGACATAAAACGGAGCATCATTTTCAATCATTCAATAATGATGTGGTTTTGGATGACAGTATTCTATGAGATATCATGGGAAAATAATAGGAGACATAATGGAAATACAGTATCGTCCAATTTGTGACCATAATGGGAATATACATAGCGCTTCCTTCACAGGAAATAATACATGTGACATAACGGGAATGTAGTAAGTATGTGGGTTTGGCTGGGATTATCCTACATCCTGCAGGGATATAATAACTGGGAAAACGCTATATTTGATACCGCCACGTTGTGGGATGAGCGAGTAAACATTGCATGTCATTTCCCAGAATCCCTTGCTGCAGTGGGAGCACTGTATGCTACTGTACTGTAGGTGATAATGGTTGAAATATATATATATATATATATATATAGATATATATCTATATATATATATATATATATATATATATATATATACATACACATCAACCAGTACAATAATTTAAAAGGGGGGAATTAAAATGGTTGAAGTGGATAATGACAAGTATATACCGATCCAAAAAAACAACTCCTGAGCATGTATGTACTGCTTACATGGATGTACTATTAGCATGTACAGTGTTGTTTGTTACTGCAGTTACCAATTTATTTCCATTTTAAATATTTAATTTCTCTGAAATGGTGCAAGCAAATTGTATGAAAAGTTGCAAACGAATACATGAATGTTTTGTATCCAGAGTCAGGGGGATGAGATGAGATGGGGTCATGTTCATACAGTATTTGAACTGTACATTACTAAAAGAAGGCTTTTTTTCTATGCAGATACAGTATAGTGTTTCAAACACATGCTATACACACGTACACACACATACACATACACACACACACACACACACACACACACACACGAGGTAATGTAAAGATGTGGGTGAACAGAGCGAAAAAGATTGTACTAGAAACGCTTATTAACATCAAAGGAATGGGCCTAAAGCAAAAGTTTGAACAGCAGCAGCAGCTGCAGTACCCCTGATATCTATGGATGGGACAGATACCCCCTGCAGACGCACGCACGCACGCACGCACGCACGCACGCACGCACGCACACACACACGCACGCACACACACACACAGGGAGGGGTCTGTAGTGTGACAGAGCACACCAGCTACGCCACCAGGCACTCCTTCTTGAATTAAAATAAAACTATCTCCTTACCTCTTTCTGGATGCCCCCTCTTTACCAACAAGAGGGACAGGACCAGCTCTCCTCAGCTTCCATTTTCCTCTTCCTTTCCTCTCTCCCTTGAAAACTTTCTGCACCTGAGACAGTGGGAGGGAGGGAGATAGAGCATGAAACAGCACCCCAAATCCTGTCCCATTACAAGCAGCACAGGCTTCTGTCCCTCTACTCCTCTGCCTCCAGTCATTTGCATGGGAGGGAGGAGCTGCTTGCTCTCTCTCTCCCTCTTTCTCCCTCTCTCTCCTCTACCTCTCTCCCTCCCTCTCTCTTTTAGAAGCTTTACACCTGCCATCCTGCCTACAGTATGTGATGATATCACAATGTCTCTCTTACATCACAGACAGGCTGACATCATCACACAGGCTGGCGGCCAGCAAGAGACAGAAATGCAGATAGAGACACACTGACAAATACATACACTGTAGGCACAGGCACCATGCGGCTTCTGCACCATAAAAGTTCATTTGAATCAAAAATAATGTCATCTTTTAAGTGAGGCACTATTGAAATCTTGGGGGTCTAAGTGTCAAGACAATCTTGACATAAAACGGAGCATCATTTTCAATCATTCAATAATGATGTGGTTTTGGATGACAGTATTCTATGAGATATCATGGGAAAATAATAGGAGACATAATGGAAATACAGTATCGTCCAATTTGTGACCATAATGGGAATATACATAGCGCTTCCTTCACAGGAAATAATACATGTGACATAACGGGAATGTAGTAAGTATGTGGGTTTGGCTGGGATTATCCTACATCCTGCAGGGATATAATAACTGGGAAAACGCTATATTTGATACCGCCACGTTGTGGGATGAGCGAGTAAACATTGCATGTCATTTCCCAGAATCCCTTGCTGCAGTGGGAGCACTGTATGCTACTGTACTGTAGGTGATAATGGTTGAAATATATATATATATATATATATATAGATATATATCTATATATATATATATATATATATATATATATATATATATACATACACATCAACCAGTACAATAATTTAAAAGGGGGGAATTAAAATGGTTGAAGTGGATAATGACAAGTATATACCGATCCAAAAAAACAACTCCTGAGCATGTATGTACTGCTTACATGGATGTACTATTAGCATGTACAGTGTTGTTTGTTACTGCAGTTACCAATTTATTTCCATTTTAAATATTTAATTTCTCTGAAATGGTGCAAGCAAATTGTATGAAAAGTTGCAAACGAATACATGAATGTTTTGTATCCAGAGTCAGGGGGATGAGATGAGATGGGGTCATGTTCATACAGTATTTGAACTGTACATTACTAAAAGAAGGCTTTTTTTCTATGCAGATACAGTATAGTGTTTCAAACACATGCTATACACACGTACACACACATACACATACACACACACACACACACACGAGGTAATGTAAAGATGTGGGTGAACAGAGCGAAAAAGATTGTACTAGAAACGCTTATTAACATCAAAGGAATGGGCCTAAAGCAAAAGTTTGAACAGCAGCAGCAGCTGCAGTACCCCTGATATCTATGGATGGGACAGATACCCCCTGCAGACGCACGCACGCACGCACGCACGCACGCACGCACGCACACACACACACAGGGAGGGGTCTGTAGTGTGACAGAGCACACCAGCTACGCCACCAGGCACTCCTTCTTGAATTAAAATAAAACTATCTCCTTACCTCTTTCTGGATGCCCCCTCTTTACCAACAAGAGGGACAGGACCAGCTCTCCTCAGCTTCCATTTTCCTCTTCCTTTCCTCTCTCCCTTGAAAACTTTCTGCACCTGAGACAGTGGGAGGGAGGGAGATAGAGCATGAAACAGCACCCCAAATCCTGTCCCATTACAAGCAGCACAGGCTTCTGTCCCTCTACTCCTCTGCCTCCAGTCATTTGCATGGGAGGGAGGAGCTGCTTGCTCTCTCTCTCCCTCTTTCTCCCTCTCTCTCCTCTACCTCTCTCCCTCCCTCTCTCTTTTAGAAGCTTTACACCTGCCATCCTGCCTACAGTATGTGATGATATCACAATGTCTCTCTTACATCACAGACAGGCTGACATCATCACACAGGCTGGCGGCCAGCAAGAGACAGAAATGCAGATAGAGACACACTGACAAATACATACACTGTAGGCACAGGCACCATGCGGCTTCTGCACCATAAAAGTTCATTTGAATCAAAAATAATGTCATCTTTTAAGTGAGGCACTATTGAAATCTTGGGGGTCTAAGTGTCAAGACAATCTTGACATAAAACGGAGCATCATTTTCAATCATTCAATAATGATGTGGTTTTGGATGACAGTATTCTATGAGATATCATGGGAAAATAATAGGAGACATAATGGAAATACAGTATCGTCCAATTTGTGACCATAATGGGAATATACATAGCGCTTCCTTCACAGGAAATAATACATGTGACATAACGGGAATGTAGTAAGTATGTGGGTTTGGCTGGGATTATCCTACATCCTGCAGGGATATAATAACTGGGAAAACGCTATATTTGATACCGCCACGTTGTGGGATGAGCGAGTAAACATTGCATGTCATTTCCCAGAATCCCTTGCTGCAGTGGGAGCACTGTATGCTACTGTACTGTAGGTGATAATGGTTGAAATATATATATATATATATATATATAGATATATATCTATATATATATATATATATATATATATATATATATACATACACATCAACCAGTACAATAATTTAAAAGGGGGGAATTAAAATGGTTGAAGTGGATAATGACAAGTATATACCGATCCAAAAAAACAACTCCTGAGCATGTATGTACTGCTTACATGGATGTACTATTAGCATGTACAGTGTTGTTTGTTACTGCAGTTACCAATTTATTTCCATTTTAAATATTTAATTTCTCTGAAATGGTGCAAGCAAATTGTATGAAAAGTTGCAAACGAATACATGAATGTTTTGTATCCAGAGTCAGGGGGATGAGATGAGATGGGGTCATGTTCATACAGTATTTGAACTGTACATTACTAAAAGAAGGCTTTTTTTCTATGCAGATACAGTATAGTGTTTCAAACACATGCTATACACACGTACACACACATACACATACACACACACACACACACACACACACACACACGAGGTAATGTAAAGATGTGGGTGAACAGAGCGAAAAAGATTGTACTAGAAACGCTTATTAACATCAAAGGAATGGGCCTAAAGCAAAAGTTTGAACAGCAGCAGCAGCTGCAGTACCCCTGATATCTATGGATGGGACAGATACCCCCTGCAGACGCACGCACGCACGCACGCACGCACGCACGCACACACACACACAGGGAGGGGTCTGTAGTGTGACAGAGCACACCAGCTACGCCACCAGGCACTCCTTCTTGAATTAAAATAAAACTATCTCCTTACCTCTTTCTGGATGCCCCCTCTTTACCAACAAGAGGGACAGGACCAGCTCTCCTCAGCTTCCATTTTCCTCTTCCTTTCCTCTCTCCCTTGAAAACTTTCTGCACCTGAGACAGTGGGAGGGAGGGAGATAGAGCATGAAACAGCACCCCAAATCCTGTCCCATTACAAGCAGCACAGGCTTCTGTCCCTCTACTCCTCTGCCTCCAGTCATTTGCATGGGAGGGAGGAGCTGCTTGCTCTCTCTCTCCCTCTTTCTCCCTCTCTCTCCTCTACCTCTCTCCCTCCCTCTCTCTTTTAGAAGCTTTACACCTGCCATCCTGCCTACAGTATGTGATGATATCACAATGTCTCTCTTACATCACAGACAGGCTGACATCATCACACAGGCTGGCGGCCAGCAAGAGACAGAAATGCAGATAGAGACACACTGACAAATACATACACTGTAGGCACAGGCACCATGCGGCTTCTGCACCATAAAAGTTCATTTGAATCAAAAATAATGTCATCTTTTAAGTGAGGCACTATTGAAATCTTGGGGGTCTAAGTGTCAAGACAATCTTGACATAAAACGGAGCATCATTTTCAATCATTCAATAATGATGTGGTTTTGGATGACAGTATTCTATGAGATATCATGGGAAAATAATAGGAGACATAATGGAAATACAGTATCGTCCAATTTGTGACCATAATGGGAATATACATAGCGCTTCCTTCACAGGAAATAATACATGTGACATAACGGGAATGTAGTAAGTATGTGGGTTTGGCTGGGATTATCCTACATCCTGCAGGGATATAATAACTGGGAAAACGCTATATTTGATACCGCCACGTTGTGGGATGAGCGAGTAAACATTGCATGTCATTTCCCAGAATCCCTTGCTGCAGTGGGAGCACTGTATGCTACTGTACTGTAGGTGATAATGGTTGAAATATATATATATATATATATATATAGATATATATCTATATATATATATATATATATATATATATATATATACATACACATCAACCAGTACAATAATTTAAAAGGGGGGAATTAAAATGGTTGAAGTGGATAATGACAAGTATATACCGATCCAAAAAAACAACTCCTGAGCATGTATGTACTGCTTACATGGATGTACTATTAGCATGTACAGTGTTGTTTGTTACTGCAGTTACCAATTTATTTCCATTTTAAATATTTAATTTCTCTGAAATGGTGCAAGCAAATTGTATGAAAAGTTGCAAACGAATACATGAATGTTTTGTATCCAGAGTCAGGGGGATGAGATGAGATGGGGTCATGTTCATACAGTATTTGAACTGTACATTACTAAAAGAAGGCTTTTTTTCTATGCAGATACAGTATAGTGTTTCAAACACATGCTATACACACGTACACACACATACACATACACACACACACACACACACACACACACACACGAGGTAATGTAAAGATGTGGGTGAACAGAGCGAAAAAGATTGTACTAGAAACGCTTATTAACATCAAAGGAATGGGCCTAAAGCAAAAGTTTGAACAGCAGCAGCAGCTGCAGTACCCCTGATATCTATGGATGGGACAGATACCCCCTGCAGACGCACGCACGCACGCACGCACGCACGCACGCACGCACGCACGCACACACACACACAGGGAGGGGTCTGTAGTGTGACAGAGCACACCAGCTACGCCACCAGGCACTCCTTCTTGAATTAAAATAAAACTATCTCCTTACCTCTTTCTGGATGCCCCCTCTTTACCAACAAGAGGGACAGGACCAGCTCTCCTCAGCTTCCATTTTCCTCTTCCTTTCCTCTCTCCCTTGAAAACTTTCTGCACCTGAGACAGTGGGAGGGAGGGAGATAGAGCATGAAACAGCACCCCAAATCCTGTCCCATTACAAGCAGCACAGGCTTCTGTCCCTCTACTCCTCTGCCTCCAGTCATTTGCATGGGAGGGAGGAGCTGCTTGCTCTCTCTCTCCCTCTTTCTCCCTCTCTCTCCTCTACCTCTCTCCCTCCCTCTCTCTTTTAGAAGCTTTACACCTGCCATCCTGCCTACAGTATGTGATGATATCACAATGTCTCTCTTACATCACAGACAGGCTGACATCATCACACAGGCTGGCGGCCAGCAAGAGACAGAAATGCAGATAGAGACACACTGACAAATACATACACTGTAGGCACAGGCACCATGCGGCTTCTGCACCATAAAAGTTCATTTGAATCAAAAATAATGTCATCTTTTAAGTGAGGCACTATTGAAATCTTGGGGGTCTAAGTGTCAAGACAATCTTGACATAAAACGGAGCATCATTTTCAATCATTCAATAATGATGTGGTTTTGGATGACAGTATTCTATGAGATATCATGGGAAAATAATAGGAGACATAATGGAAATACAGTATCGTCCAATTTGTGACCATAATGGGAATATACATAGCGCTTCCTTCACAGGAAATAATACATGTGACATAACGGGAATGTAGTAAGTATGTGGGTTTGGCTGGGATTATCCTACATCCTGCAGGGATATAATAACTGGGAAAACGCTATATTTGATACCGCCACGTTGTGGGATGAGCGAGTAAACATTGCATGTCATTTCCCAGAATCCCTTGCTGCAGTGGGAGCACTGTATGCTACTGTACTGTAGGTGATAATGGTTGAAATATATATATATATATATATATATAGATATATATCTATATATATATATATATATATATATATATATATATACATACACATCAACCAGTACAATAATTTAAAAGGGGGGAATTAAAATGGTTGAAGTGGATAATGACAAGTATATACCGATCCAAAAAAACAACTCCTGAGCATGTATGTACTGCTTACATGGATGTACTATTAGCATGTACAGTGTTGTTTGTTACTGCAGTTACCAATTTATTTCCATTTTAAATATTTAATTTCTCTGAAATGGTGCAAGCAAATTGTATGAAAAGTTGCAAACGAATACATGAATGTTTTGTATCCAGAGTCAGGGGGATGAGATGAGATGGGGTCATGTTCATACAGTATTTGAACTGTACATTACTAAAAGAAGGCTTTTTTTCTATGCAGATACAGTATAGTGTTTCAAACACATGCTATACACACGTACACACACATACACATACACACACACACACACACACACACACACACACGAGGTAATGTAAAGATGTGGGTGAACAGAGCGAAAAAGATTGTACTAGAAACGCTTATTAACATCAAAGGAATGGGCCTAAAGCAAAAGTTTGAACAGCAGCAGCAGCTGCAGTACCCCTGATATCTATGGATGGGACAGATACCCCCTGCAGACGCACGCACGCACGCACGCACGCACGCACGCACGCACGCACGCACGCACGCACACACACACACAGGGAGGGGTCTGTAGTGTGACAGAGCACACCAGCTACGCCACCAGGCACTCCTTCTTGAATTAAAATAAAACTATCTCCTTACCTCTTTCTGGATGCCCCCTCTTTACCAACAAGAGGGACAGGACCAGCTCTCCTCAGCTTCCATTTTCCTCTTCCTTTCCTCTCTCCCTTGAAAACTTTCTGCACCTGAGACAGTGGGAGGGAGGGAGATAGAGCATGAAACAGCACCCCAAATCCTGTCCCATTACAAGCAGCACAGGCTTCTGTCCCTCTACTCCTCTGCCTCCAGTCATTTGCATGGGAGGGAGGAGCTGCTTGCTCTCTCTCTCCCTCTTTCTCCCTCTCTCTCCTCTACCTCTCTCCCTCCCTCTCTCTTTTAGAAGCTTTACACCTGCCATCCTGCCTACAGTATGTGATGATATCACAATGTCTCTCTTACATCACAGACAGGCTGACATCATCACACAGGCTGGCGGCCAGCAAGAGACAGAAATGCAGATAGAGACACACTGACAAATACATACACTGTAGGCACAGGCACCATGCGGCTTCTGCACCATAAAAGTTCATTTGAATCAAAAATAATGTCATCTTTTAAGTGAGGCACTATTGAAATCTTGGGGGTCTAAGTGTCAAGACAATCTTGACATAAAACGGAGCATCATTTTCAATCATTCAATAATGATGTGGTTTTGGATGACAGTATTCTATGAGATATCATGGGAAAATAATAGGAGACATAATGGAAATACAGTATCGTCCAATTTGTGACCATAATGGGAATATACATAGCGCTTCCTTCACAGGAAATAATACATGTGACATAACGGGAATGTAGTAAGTATGTGGGTTTGGCTGGGATTATCCTACATCCTGCAGGGATATAATAACTGGGAAAACGCTATATTTGATACCGCCACGTTGTGGGATGAGCGAGTAAACATTGCATGTCATTTCCCAGAATCCCTTGCTGCAGTGGGAGCACTGTATGCTACTGTACTGTAGGTGATAATGGTTGAAATATATATATATATATATATATATAGATATATATCTATATATATATATATATATATATATATATATATATATACATACACATCAACCAGTACAATAATTTAAAAGGGGGGAATTAAAATGGTTGAAGTGGATAATGACAAGTATATACCGATCCAAAAAAACAACTCCTGAGCATGTATGTACTGCTTACATGGATGTACTATTAGCATGTACAGTGTTGTTTGTTACTGCAGTTACCAATTTATTTCCATTTTAAATATTTAATTTCTCTGAAATGGTGCAAGCAAATTGTATGAAAAGTTGCAAACGAATACATGAATGTTTTGTATCCAGAGTCAGGGGGATGAGATGAGATGGGGTCATGTTCATACAGTATTTGAACTGTACATTACTAAAAGAAGGCTTTTTTTCTATGCAGATACAGTATAGTGTTTCAAACACATGCTATACACACGTACACACACATACACATACACACACACACACACACACACACACACACACACACACACGAGGTAATGTAAAGATGTGGGTGAACAGAGCGAAAAAGATTGTACTAGAAACGCTTATTAACATCAAAGGAATGGGCCTAAAGCAAAAGTTTGAACAGCAGCAGCAGCTGCAGTACCCCTGATATCTATGGATGGGACAGATACCCCCTGCAGACGCACGCACGCACGCACGCACGCACGCACGCACGCACACACACACACAGGGAGGGGTCTGTAGTGTGACAGAGCACACCAGCTACGCCACCAGGCACTCCTTCTTGAATTAAAATAAAACTATCTCCTTACCTCTTTCTGGATGCCCCCTCTTTACCAACAAGAGGGACAGGACCAGCTCTCCTCAGCTTCCATTTTCCTCTTCCTTTCCTCTCTCCCTTGAAAACTTTCTGCACCTGAGACAGTGGGAGGGAGGGAGATAGAGCATGAAACAGCACCCCAAATCCTGTCCCATTACAAGCAGCACAGGCTTCTGTCCCTCTACTCCTCTGCCTCCAGTCATTTGCATGGGAGGGAGGAGCTGCTTGCTCTCTCTCTCCCTCTTTCTCCCTCTCTCTCCTCTACCTCTCTCCCTCCCTCTCTCTTTTAGAAGCTTTACACCTGCCATCCTGCCTACAGTATGTGATGATATCACAATGTCTCTCTTACATCACAGACAGGCTGACATCATCACACAGGCTGGCGGCCAGCAAGAGACAGAAATGCAGATAGAGACACACTGACAAATACATACACTGTAGGCACAGGCACCATGCGGCTTCTGCACCATAAAAGTTCATTTGAATCAAAAATAATGTCATCTTTTAAGTGAGGCACTATTGAAATCTTGGGGGTCTAAGTGTCAAGACAATCTTGACATAAAACGGAGCATCATTTTCAATCATTCAATAATGATGTGGTTTTGGATGACAGTATTCTATGAGATATCATGGGAAAATAATAGGAGACATAATGGAAATACAGTATCGTCCAATTTGTGACCATAATGGGAATATACATAGCGCTTCCTTCACAGGAAATAATACATGTGACATAACGGGAATGTAGTAAGTATGTGGGTTTGGCTGGGATTATCCTACATCCTGCAGGGATATAATAACTGGGAAAACGCTATATTTGATACCGCCACGTTGTGGGATGAGCGAGTAAACATTGCATGTCATTTCCCAGAATCCCTTGCTGCAGTGGGAGCACTGTATGCTACTGTACTGTAGGTGATAATGGTTGAAATATATATATATATATATATATATAGATATATATCTATATATATATATATATATATATATATATATATATACATACACATCAACCAGTACAATAATTTAAAAGGGGGGAATTAAAATGGTTGAAGTGGATAATGACAAGTATATACCGATCCAAAAAAACAACTCCTGAGCATGTATGTACTGCTTACATGGATGTACTATTAGCATGTACAGTGTTGTTTGTTACTGCAGTTACCAATTTATTTCCATTTTAAATATTTAATTTCTCTGAAATGGTGCAAGCAAATTGTATGAAAAGTTGCAAACGAATACATGAATGTTTTGTATCCAGAGTCAGGGGGATGAGATGAGATGGGGTCATGTTCATACAGTATTTGAACTGTACATTACTAAAAGAAGGCTTTTTTTCTATGCAGATACAGTATAGTGTTTCAAACACATGCTATACACACGTACACACACATACACATACACACACACACACACACACACACACACACACGAGGTAATGTAAAGATGTGGGTGAACAGAGCGAAAAAGATTGTACTAGAAACGCTTATTAACATCAAAGGAATGGGCCTAAAGCAAAAGTTTGAACAGCAGCAGCAGCTGCAGTACCCCTGATATCTATGGATGGGACAGATACCCCCTGCAGACGCACGCACGCACGCACGCACGCACGCACGCACGCACGCACACACACACACAGGGAGGGGTCTGTAGTGTGACAGAGCACACCAGCTACGCCACCAGGCACTCCTTCTTGAATTAAAATAAAACTATCTCCTTACCTCTTTCTGGATGCCCCCTCTTTACCAACAAGAGGGACAGGACCAGCTCTCCTCAGCTTCCATTTTCCTCTTCCTTTCCTCTCTCCCTTGAAAACTTTCTGCACCTGAGACAGTGGGAGGGAGGGAGATAGAGCATGAAACAGCACCCCAAATCCTGTCCCATTACAAGCAGCACAGGCTTCTGTCCCTCTACTCCTCTGCCTCCAGTCATTTGCATGGGAGGGAGGAGCTGCTTGCTCTCTCTCTCCCTCTTTCTCCCTCTCTCTCCTCTACCTCTCTCCCTCCCTCTCTCTTTTAGAAGCTTTACACCTGCCATCCTGCCTACAGTATGTGATGATATCACAATGTCTCTCTTACATCACAGACAGGCTGACATCATCACACAGGCTGGCGGCCAGCAAGAGACAGAAATGCAGATAGAGACACACTGACAAATACATACACTGTAGGCACAGGCACCATGCGGCTTCTGCACCATAAAAGTTCATTTGAATCAAAAATAATGTCATCTTTTAAGTGAGGCACTATTGAAATCTTGGGGGTCTAAGTGTCAAGACAATCTTGACATAAAACGGAGCATCATTTTCAATCATTCAATAATGATGTGGTTTTGGATGACAGTATTCTATGAGATATCATGGGAAAATAATAGGAGACATAATGGAAATACAGTATCGTCCAATTTGTGACCATAATGGGAATATACATAGCGCTTCCTTCACAGGAAATAATACATGTGACATAACGGGAATGTAGTAAGTATGTGGGTTTGGCTGGGATTATCCTACATCCTGCAGGGATATAATAACTGGGAAAACGCTATATTTGATACCGCCACGTTGTGGGATGAGCGAGTAAACATTGCATGTCATTTCCCAGAATCCCTTGCTGCAGTGGGAGCACTGTATGCTACTGTACTGTAGGTGATAATGGTTGAAATATATATATATATATATATATATAGATATATATCTATATATATATATATATATATATATATATATATATATACATACACATCAACCAGTACAATAATTTAAAAGGGGGGAATTAAAATGGTTGAAGTGGATAATGACAAGTATATACCGATCCAAAAAAACAACTCCTGAGCATGTATGTACTGCTTACATGGATGTACTATTAGCATGTACAGTGTTGTTTGTTACTGCAGTTACCAATTTATTTCCATTTTAAATATTTAATTTCTCTGAAATGGTGCAAGCAAATTGTATGAAAAGTTGCAAACGAATACATGAATGTTTTGTATCCAGAGTCAGGGGGATGAGATGAGATGGGGTCATGTTCATACAGTATTTGAACTGTACATTACTAAAAGAAGGCTTTTTTTCTATGCAGATACAGTATAGTGTTTCAAACACATGCTATACACACGTACACACACATACACATACACACACACACACACACACACACACACACACGAGGTAATGTAAAGATGTGGGTGAACAGAGCGAAAAAGATTGTACTAGAAACGCTTATTAACATCAAAGGAATGGGCCTAAAGCAAAAGTTTGAACAGCAGCAGCAGCTGCAGTACCCCTGATATCTATGGATGGGACAGATACCCCCTGCAGACGCACGCACGCACGCACGCACGCACGCACGCACACACACACACAGGGAGGGGTCTGTAGTGTGACAGAGCACACCAGCTACGCCACCAGGCACTCCTTCTTGAATTAAAATAAAACTATCTCCTTACCTCTTTCTGGATGCCCCCTCTTTACCAACAAGAGGGACAGGACCAGCTCTCCTCAGCTTCCATTTTCCTCTTCCTTTCCTCTCTCCCTTGAAAACTTTCTGCACCTGAGACAGTGGGAGGGAGGGAGATAGAGCATGAAACAGCACCCCAAATCCTGTCCCATTACAAGCAGCACAGGCTTCTGTCCCTCTACTCCTCTGCCTCCAGTCATTTGCATGGGAGGGAGGAGCTGCTTGCTCTCTCTCTCCTCTTTCTCCCTCTCTCTCCTCTACCTCTCTCCCTCCCTCTCTCTTTTAGAAGCTTTACACCTGCCATCCTGCCTACAGTATGTGATGATATCACAATGTCTCTCTTACATCACAGACAGGCTGACATCATCACACAGGCTGGCGGCCAGCAAGAGACAGAAATGCAGATAGAGACACACTGACAAATACATACACTGTAGGCACAGGCACCATGCGGCTTCTGCACCATAAAAGTTCATTTGAATCAAAAATAATGTCATCTTTTAAGTGAGGCACTATTGAAATCTTGGGGTCTAAGTGTCAAGACAATCTTGACATAAAACGGAGCATCATTTTCAATCATTCAATAATGATGTGGTTTTGGATGACAGTATTCTATGAGATATCATGGGAAAATAATAGGAGACATAATGGAAATACAGTATCGTCCAATTTGTGACCATAATGGGAATATACATAGCGCTTCCTTCACAGGAAATAATACATGTGACATAACGGGAATGTAGTAAGTATGTGGGTTTGGCTGGGATTATCCTACATCCTGCAGGGATATAATAACTGGGAAAACGCTATATTTGATACCGCCACGTTGTGGGATGAGCGAGTAAACATTGCATGTCATTTCCCAGAATCCCTTGCTGCAGTGGGAGCACTGTATGCTACTGTACTGTAGGTGATAATGGTTGAAATATATATATATATATATATATATAGATATATATCTATATATATATATATATATATATATATATATATATACATACACATCAACCAGTACAATAATTTAAAAGGGGGGAATTAAAATGGTTGAAGTGGATAATGACAAGTATATACCGATCCAAAAAAACAACTCCTGAGCATGTATGTACTGCTTACATGGATGTACTATTAGCATGTACAGTGTTGTTTGTTACTGCAGTTACCAATTTATTTCCATTTTAAATATTTAATTTCTCTGAAATGGTGCAAGCAAATTGTATGAAAAGTTGCAAACGAATACATGAATGTTTTGTATCCAGAGTCAGGGGGATGAGATGAGATGGGGTCATGTTCATACAGTATTTGAACTGTACATTACTAAAAGAAGGCTTTTTTTCTATGCAGATACAGTATAGTGTTTCAAACACATGCTATACACACGTACACACACATACACATACACACACACACACACACACACACACACACGAGGTAATGTAAAGATGTGGGTGAACAGAGCGAAAAAGATTGTACTAGAAACGCTTATTAACATCAAAGGAATGGGCCTAAAGCAAAAGTTTGAACAGCAGCAGCAGCTGCAGTACCCCTGATATCTATGGATGGGACAGATACCCCCTGCAGACGCACGCACGCACGCACGCACGCACGCACGCACGCACACACACACACAGGGAGGGGTCTGTAGTGTGACAGAGCACACCAGCTACGCCACCAGGCACTCCTTCTTGAATTAAAATAAAACTATCTCCTTACCTCTTTCTGGATGCCCCCTCTTTACCAACAAGAGGGACAGGACCAGCTCTCCTCAGCTTCCATTTTCCTCTTCCTTTCCTCTCTCCCTTGAAAACTTTCTGCACCTGAGACAGTGGGAGGGAGGGAGATAGAGCATGAAACAGCACCCCAAATCCTGTCCCATTACAAGCAGCACAGGCTTCTGTCCCTCTACTCCTCTGCCTCCAGTCATTTGCATGGGAGGGAGGAGCTGCTTGCTCTCTCTCTCCCTCTTTCTCCCTCTCTCTCCTCTACCTCTCTCCCTCCCTCTCTCTTTTAGAAGCTTTACACCTGCC
Organism: Ascaphus truei; assembly: GCF_040206685.1. Taxonomy (NCBI): domain Eukaryota; kingdom Metazoa; phylum Chordata; class Amphibia; order Anura; family Ascaphidae; genus Ascaphus; species Ascaphus truei. Next base: position 2,308 of record NW_027454382.1, on the reverse strand, counting down.
ATCCTGCCTACAGTATGTGATGATATCACAATGTCTCTCTTACATCACAGACAGGCTGACATCATCACACAGGCTGGCGGCCAGCAAGAGACAGAAATGCAGATAGAGACACACTGACAAATACATACACTGTAGGCACAGGCACCATGCGGCTTCTGCACCATAAAAGTTCATTTGAATCAAAAATAATGTCATCTTTTAAGTGAGGCACTATTGAAATCTTGGGGGTCTAAGTGTCAAGACAATCTTGACATAAAACGGAGCATCATTTTCAATCATTCAATAATGATGTGGTTTTGGATGACAGTATTCTATGAGATATCATGGGAAAATAATAGGAGACATAATGGAAATACAGTATCGTCCAATTTGTGACCATAATGGGAATATACATAGCGCTTCCTTCACAGGAAATAATACATGTGACATAACGGGAATGTAGTAAGTATGTGGGTTTGGCTGGGATTATCCTACATCCTGCAGGGATATAATAACTGGGAAAACGCTATATTTGATACCGCCACGTTGTGGGATGAGCGAGTAAACATTGCATGTCATTTCCCAGAATCCCTTGCTGCAGTGGGAGCACTGTATGCTACTGTACTGTAGGTGATAATGGTTGAAATATATATATATATATATATATATAGATATATATCTATATATATATATATATATATATATATATATATATACATACACATCAACCAGTACAATAATTTAAAAGGGGGGAATTAAAATGGTTGAAGTGGATAATGACAAGTATATACCGATCCAAAAAAACAACTCCTGAGCATGTATGTACTGCTTACATGGATGTACTATTAGCATGTACAGTGTTGTTTGTTACTGCAGTTACCAATTTATTTCCATTTTAAATATTTAATTTCTCTGAAATGGTGCAAGCAAATTGTATGAAAAGTTGCAAACGAATACATGAATGTTTTGTATCCAGAGTCAGGGGGATGAGATGAGATGGGGTCATGTTCATACAGTATTTGAACTGTACATTACTAAAAGAAGGCTTTTTTTCTATGCAGATACAGTATAGTGTTTCAAACACATGCTATACACACGTACACACACATACACATACACACACACACACACACACACACACACGAGGTAATGTAAAGATGTGGGTGAACAGAGCGAAAAAGATTGTACTAGAAACGCTTATTAACATCAAAGGAATGGGCCTAAAGCAAAAGTTTGAACAGCAGCAGCAGCTGCAGTACCCCTGATATCTATGGATGGGACAGATACCCCCTGCAGACGCACGCACGCACGCACGCACGCACGCACGCACGCACGCACACACACACACAGGGAGGGGTCTGTAGTGTGACAGAGCACACCAGCTACGCCACCAGGCACTCCTTCTTGAATTAAAATAAAACTATCTCCTTACCTCTTTCTGGATGCCCCCTCTTTACCAACAAGAGGGACAGGACCAGCTCTCCTCAGCTTCCATTTTCCTCTTCCTTTCCTCTCTCCCTTGAAAACTTTCTGCACCTGAGACAGTGGGAGGGAGGGAGATAGAGCATGAAACAGCACCCCAAATCCTGTCCCATTACAAGCAGCACAGGCTTCTGTCCCTCTACTCCTCTGCCTCCAGTCATTTGCATGGGAGGGAGGAGCTGCTTGCTCTCTCTCTCCCTCTTTCTCCCTCTCTCTCCTCTACCTCTCTCCCTCCCTCTCTCTTTTAGAAGCTTTACACCTGCCATCCTGCCTACAGTATGTGATGATATCACAATGTCTCTCTTACATCACAGACAGGCTGACATCATCACACAGGCTGGCGGCCAGCAAGAGACAGAAATGCAGATAGAGACACACTGACAAATACATACACTGTAGGCACAGGCACCATGCGGCTTCTGCACCATAAAGTTCATTTGAATCAAAAATAATGTCATCTTTTAAGTGAGGCACTATTGAAATCTTGGGGGTCTAAGTGTCAAGACAATCTTGACATAAAACGGAGCATCATTTTCAATCATTCAATAATGATGTGGTTTTGGATGACAGTATTCTATGAGATATCATGGAAAATAATAGGAGACATAATGGAAATACAGTATCGTCCAATTTGTGACCATAATGGGAATATACATAGCGCTTCCTTCACAGGAAATAATACATGTGACATAACGGGAATGTAGTAAGTATGTGGGTTTGGCTGGGATTATCCTACATCCTGCAGGGATATAATAACTGGGAAAACGCTATATTTGATACCGCCACGTTGTGGGATGAGCGAGTAAACATTGCATGTCATTTCCCAGAATCCCTTGCTGCAGTGGGA
>NW_027454381.1:0-82893 GCF_040206685.1 Ascaphus truei | reverse complement strand
ATGCTCTCAATTACTCTCCTCCTTCATATTCTAAACTCTCTCTTGGTATCCGTAACACAGTTCTATCCTTGTTTTCATCATAACTTTCCTGTCACACATTCTCCATCTCTGTTGCTAACATGTCTTCGTCTTCTATTGATCTGTCTGTGGGTATACATCAGGGCTCTGTTCTGAGATCTCTCTTTCTCTCTACATACTATCATTTGGTGACCTCATCAACTCTTTGTGACAATCCTATAAATAACAAATACAAATATCAGGTCATGGGAATAAGTGATTTGGACATAAAAGTAACATTTCGGAAGTGTGGACAACTAATACATCTTGTAGATTGCCTTTACAGTGTGATGTCATTGATTCAGTAGATTGTGTGCAGACCAGGACTGCAGTACAGTGTCACTCACATGGATGACTTGCGTGGTAGAAGCTCAAGAACAAGGATGTCAAACTCCAGTCCTCGAGGGCAGCAAACAGGCCAGGTTTTCAGGATATCCCTACTGAAAACCTGGCCTGTTTGGGACCCTCGAGGACTGGAGTTTGACATGCATGCTCTAGAAGGAGCACCGCTGTGGGTGGGAGGTGGATTTGCTTTGCATCAAATGGTTTGGAGCAAGGTTTATTGTATGTATTATCATAATAACAATGCAATGCTTAACTTTTATTTCAGGAGGGATGACTGCAGAACAGAAGTGAATATTGAAGCCATGTGTTCCTTTTCTTGCAAAAGAGAAAATTTGAAGGACAGTTGAAGAGAAGGAAAATTACTACACCGAGACAGATAAGCAATGTGTATATTTCTCATTTACCATTTAGTATTTGTCGTTTTATTGACTCCACACAATCCGGCTGCTACGGGTTTCACATTGAATATTTTCATCTCTACTCTACCCTTCCTGTGATCTGAACCATGCAAGTTTTCGTTGATTCAATACATCATGAGTAGAGGGTGGCTACAGTATGAAGTAAAGACCCAAGGACCACATCTACTACCATTCATAACAAGAACATGTGCAGTAGCGCACAGCTGCAGTTCTATGTGATTGTTATGAAAGGTTGAGGTGGTTCAATTCTATGAATCTGGAGTGGGATGGATCCTGTTTGCATCATATGGTTTCATCTAGGCCAGTAGATTATATAACTCTCAGTACAGGTTACACATGGCATCAGTATTAGTGATTTAAAGAGGAGGAAAGCTTCAATGTGGAGAACAAAGCCAAGTAATGTTGAAGTTACTCCTTTTACCATTTACTTGGTCAGTCTGTACTGTCTACTCTCCACACAGCTGCTAAGGATCTTCCATTTTAAATACTTTCACCTCCTATTCTGCACTGCTTTGCTGCCCATTATTCAGAGATGCGTTCCAGTCATGTTTAGCACTCTGAATCTCTCTGCAGTCATTGGTTCAGCACATCATGGGTAGAGCATGGCTACAGATACAGCAAGCTATTATTATTTTACCGGCTGATCACCCATAATATTGCATTAAAACATAGAATATCACTTAATTTCCAAAAGATTCAGTGATGCTGATAATGCAGAATCTCACAACATTTCCCATCATAATGCCATAATGCACAAGTGGGAGAAATAATCCTTGCTATATCTGTACATTGTGTGACGTATTACCTCCATGACCAATGAGAGCAAGTACATCTTCTGTATAGAGCGGCTGTGTTATGATGCAGTTATTGATCATCATTGACATAATCACAAGAATCTTATGCAAAGGGAAATTGTCCGCAGCGAAGTGAGATTTCAGCCCCCAAACGTCTGTAATATTAATGCAATGTCTTACTTTTGTTGCAGTGAACACTGAAGAGACGGATCTACTACAACACTGTACAGGATGAGCATACGCTACAAGCAGCAAAATGATCTTGCAGTTGACAGTATGTTGTTCTGGTAATGTGCACAATTATTATTTATGGGCTACACACCACAGTGCTGGACATATTCTGTTAACTTCAACTCTACTCCTAACATGGAGATGTCTTCCTGGTGTTACTGATTCAGTACATCATATGCACAGTGTGGTTATGATATGATGGATTGATTTAATGAACCCACCAACCAATGATGACATCTGCATCATCTTCTGTAAAGTGCAGCTACAGCATGATATTATCAGCATTTGGTGCGGTATAATCAGAGGTATCTATGTGCTTTTGTGCCTGTTTTAAGTCCTCCAGCTTAACGCCCCTACACCTCCCACTACACAGGCATACTTACTTATGCATACACTGACATCTGGCATACCTACACACACCCCAGGGCCACTTCCTTCCCCTGATGTCAGGGAGAGGATGGGCATGCAGAGTGCAGTAAGTCTCCACGTTACTCTGGCCAACAGTCTTGGCCTACCTCCAGCATCTGTCACCCACAACATCTGTTCCCTCCTTGTAAAGTGCTGAACTATCTCACCTGGGTCAGTGCTATAGCTGATCACAGTGCCCGATCAGGATGTCACTGTGACAGGCAGCAGTGCAGATTGACCGGTCAATCAATGCAGTGCCGCAACATATGCACTAAATGAGATTTCCGTGCCCCAGTCAGGTTACTCCCTGGGCAGTGACCCTGCTCACACCCTCCCCTAGTTCCACCTCTGATCACAATTATCTCTCTTGGAGAGTGTAGCAAATTGGAGTTGGGGGAATCTCACCTCTGCCATGCATGGTCACAATCTGGGCACAGGACCCAAATAGTGGGCAATGTGGCACTTCTTACAGTAGAGAATAAGTAACTTTATTCTTTACTTGTGTATTAAGGACCTTATTTGCATTAAATTCAGTCCACATGGGACCAAGACTTTCTGGCTTACTGAACAAAGTGGAATTGTTTCGTAGAGGGTGGAGAATTGTATTTTATCTGAAATTACCCCCTCTGCACAAAATACAAACAATTATACCCATACAAGTACCTTGTGGAAGTTGTTGCCCTCTATCTTCCTGTGGTCTCTCCCTGTTTCTCACCGTGCCTCCTCCCATTTCCTTGCACCTCTGCGTCTCCGCATATATCCCTATACTCAGAGCCGGCTCCGGTCAGTGACATGGGATGCCCAAATATGAGCATACCCATATATGGGCATCCATGCCACTGACCGGAGCCCGCTCTGTTGCGGATATGGAGAGAGACTGGGAGATTTACATCCCCTTATAATTCATATGGTGCATAGTACCGGCACGTATTGTTTTACCGGTACTGTGTACCTTCCTACTTTCACACTGGTACAGTATATGCTGCAGTGGGACTGAGAGGGATATATTGGTAACACATAGTCATTGTTGGGGGAATTCAATCCATTTTGAAAATAGTAATGAAATGTTTTTTACTTTTCTTTTTTTTCAGTAATGAAGAATGAAACATTTCTGTTAAAATTGAATTGGAGGTGAACTGGATTCATCATCAACTCTGCACCAGTGTGAATTGATGTTCTTTAATGTTCTGATAAGGTACATGCAACATCTCTTCCTCAACCCCTGCACCACTCTCTGCCTCTTGCCTCTCTCTCTCCACCTCCCTGCTAAGCGTATTAACCCATCTAATGTAATCCACATTCCATGTCTCACTTTACTCTTCACTTCTCACGTGCCCTCTGGAATGACTGCTCTCTGACTAACAAGGTCTATTTGTACATGACCTCTTCTGCTCTCATCATCCACCACCTCTCATTCCCCTCACCCCTGTCCTACTCGATACCTCAGCTTAATTGAACTCTCTCCTCTGACATCTACCCTTATCTCTAACCTCTCCTCACTTTCTGCTTAAACTAACTATCTTGTTAACTTTTACAATGCTATCATCTCCTCCTCCTCCCTCCTCCTCCTCCCTCCTCCATCATATATATGCCCCTTCTAGGCTCTGACACACTCATCCTCTCCCTCTAAGGCCATGATTATCATGGGCACATGCTTGGTCATCCACAGTGTGTGCGAGCGATGCAGAGCCGCCTCGGACCTCAGTGCAGGGATTGCTGCATACCCCCAGCATCTGTCACCCACAAACAATACACACACTAATACTCCCCACAATACACACTATAATACCTCCTCAATACTAATCTCCCCAATAATATTATAGCTCCAAACACAATATACACAACACCCTTACACAAGATACACAATCTAGTACTCTCCTCTGCACCTCTACACACAATATAATACTCCCACACACACAATATACACACTACCCTCCTACCCCCATAAAATACAACCAATAATACACACACACTTTGTGGATGTTGGGACCAGCTCCCGGCATGCACCAGTGAAAGAGAGAGGCCCGCAGAAGCTCGGAAGAACTCCCTCCATCCGTGCCTTCCTCCGTTTCACATCTTCTCCCTGTCTCTCTCTCTCCCTCCCTTTCCTTGCATCTCCCTGCGTCTTTACGTATACCCAGTCAGTGACGGCTCTGGTCACGTGATGCCTTAATATGGGCTTATCCATATATGTTCATCCACGTCACTAATGTGATGCCCGCACTGTTGCGGAGCTGGTACTTACGACGGGCACTTATTGTTTTATCAGTACTGCGTACCTGACTCTACCGGCCTACTTTCAACACTAGTACAATATGTGCTTCACTACGAGTGAGTGGGGAATATTGGCATCACACAGTCACTGTTGAATATGCCATTCAATCCATTTTGAAAATAGTAATGCAATGTGGTTTTGTTTTGTTTGCTTTTTGCAGTAATGAAGAATGGAAAAGTTATATTAAAATTAAATTGGAGGGGGACTAGATTCAGCATTTCATCATGAACTCTGCACTTGTGAGAATTTAACTTCTTGAATACCCTGACAGGTACACGCAACATTAAGACTATAATCTGCTGTGCAAGCTTTCGTGCTATACCTCCCCCTCAGGTTTTGATTTATACATTTGCTCCCCTCAATTCATGTCCTCTAATATTTGAAAGCTCTCTCCTAGCATTTTCTCTTTACCACAGAACGTCATCCCAATGTAACCTCTCTCTTGTTCTTTCTGCTTGCTGTTTCCTCACTCCTCTGTTAAACTTTTCTAATTTCTCTAACTTCCACACTCCTGCTTTTATCCACATGTTCTCCTCTTTCCTTCCCCTACCTTTGCATGTGTCTACACACTGCACCATTTGTACAGACCTCTATTGCAGCTATTTCTGCACTGCTCAATGAAAAGCACTCTTTAATATCCTATTCTCTGTGCCCCCTCTCTCTGCGCCCCCTCTTTTGGGCGCCTCCTCTCTCTGCGCCCCCTCTCTCTGCGCCTATCTGTCTCATTCTCTCTACGTCCTCTCTCTCTACATAGAGCTATCTCTGTCTCTCTCTACACCTATCTCTGTGTCTCCTTCTATGTTTGCTGATGTGTGGGATATCTCTTATAATCTTGAACCTGCTCATATACACATCGGGCCTCCCTGCCTCTGCCTCCCTGCTAAGAGTGTTAACCTATCTAATGTAATCCACATTCCTTTCCTTACTTTTCTCTTCCCTTCTCCTATGCCATCTGGAATGCCCGTTCTCTGACTAACAAGGCTCTAGTTGTACATGACCTCTTCTGCTCTCATCATTCACAATCAGTCATTCCCCTCACCCCATCTTACCTGTCCCACTGATTTTCCTCTGCTTAATTAAACTCTCCTCTGACATCTACTCTAACCTCTCTCTCTCTTTCCGCTTAAACTAACAATCTTATTAACTCTTACAATGCTATCCTCCTATCTATATGCCCCCTCTAGGCTCTGACACACTTGTCCCTCTAGCCCACACCCTTGGCTAAATTCCCAAACATGTTCATCACACTTCCACTCGCTGTTCTTAATGCCTATGAAGGAAATCACACAATTGATATTTGATTTTTCTACAGTAAAAATGTCTCCAGTCCTGTATAAAGCTGCTCTCTGGGGCCAAACCACACTACTTTTTTTTCACATTCATCAACACTCAAATTTAATTTACGCTGTCTTTTTTTCCCTGTATTTGACTCCCTCCACTAACCTTCTCCTCACACTTGCCATCCTTCCTTCACTTCTCCTCAAGCATTTGACTACTTCAGAGGCAAGGTGGATGCCACCCACAAGGAGATTCCTTCTGTCCCTTCCCCCTTCTCTCCTTCTACCTAATTCTCCTTCTGCATTTGACTCCTTTTCTTCTCTTACAGAGCTGGAAGCTAATCATCTTCTCTTCTCCCTCTACCACATGCCCTCTAGATCGTATCCCCTCACACCTTACTGCATCTCTTAGTCCCCACTCTCACCCACATCTTCAATTCCTCCCTATTCTCTGGCTCTTTACCCTCTTACTTTAAGCCTGTAGTGGTCACCCTTTTCTCAGAAACAACCTACACCCTATGTGCCTTACTAACTACCGCCCTGTATCCCTCCTGCTGTTTGTCTCCTAATTGCTAGAATGTCAACATTCTTAAATCACATTCCCTCCTGGATCCTTTACAACCTGCCTTTCGTACAGCTCGTTCTACAGACTGTGCTTAAAGCAAATTCCCAAGGTCACTTTTCCCTACTAATCCTACTTGATCTATCTGCTGCGTTTGATGCTCTCAATCACTCTCCTCCTTCATATTCTAAACTCTCTCTTGGTATCCGTAACACAGTTCTATCCTGGTTTTCATCATAACTTTCCTGTCACACATTCTCCATCTCTGTTGCTAACATGTCTTCGTCTTCTATTGATCTGTCTGTGGGTATACATCAGGGCTCTGTTCTGAGATCTCTCTTTCTCTCTACATACTATCATTTGGTGACCTCATCAACTCTTTGTGACAATCCTATAAATAACAAATACAAATATCAGGTCATGGGAATAAGTGATTTGGACATAAAAGTAACATTTCGGAAGTGTGGACAACTAATACATCTTGTAGATTGCCTTTACAGTGTGATGTCATTGATTCAGTAGATTGTGTGCAGACCAGGACTGCAGTACAGTGTCACTCACATGGATGACTTGCGTGGTAGAAGCTCAAGAACAAGGATGTCAAACTCCAGTCCTCGAGGGCAGCAAACAGGCCAGGTTTTCAGGATATCCCTACTGAAAACCTGGCCTGTTTGGGACCCTCGAGGACTGGAGTTTGACATGCATGCTCTAGAAGGAGCACCGCTGTGGGTGGGAGGTGGATTTGCTTTGCATCAAATGGTTTGGAGCAAGGTTTATTGTATGTATTATCATAATAACAATGCAATGCTTAACTTTTATTTCAGGAGGGATGACTGCAGAACAGAAGTGAATATTGAAGCCATGTGTTCCTTTTCTTGCAAAAGAGAAAATTTGAAGGACAGTTGAAGAGAAGGAAAATTACTACACCGAGACAGATAAGCAATGTGTATATTTCTCATTTACCATTTAGTATTTGTCGTTTTATTGACTCCACACAATCCGGCTGCTACGGGTTTCACATTGAATATTTTCATCTCTACTCTACCCCTTCCTGTGATCTGAACCATGCAAGTTTTCGTTGATTCAATACATCATGAGTAGAGGGTGGCTACAGTATGAAGTAAAGACCCAAGGACCACATCTACTACCATTCATAACAAGAACATGTGCAGTAGCGCACAGCTGCAGTTCTATGTGATTGTTATGAAAGGTTGAGGTGGTTCAATTCTATGAATCTGGAGTGGGATGGATCCTGTTTGCATCATATGGTTTCATCTAGGCCAGTAGATTATATAACTCTCAGTACAGGTTACACATGGCATCAGTATTAGTGATTTAAAGAGGAGGAAAGCTTCAATGTGGAGAACAAAGCCAAGTAATGTTGAAGTTACTCCTTTTACCATTTACTTGGTCAGTCTGTACTGTCTACTCTCCACACAGCTGCTAAGGATCTTCCATTTTAAATACTTTCACCTCCTATTCTGCACTGCTTTGCTGCCCATTATTCAGAGATGCGTTCCAGTCATGTTTAGCACTCTGAATCTCTCTGCAGTCATTGGTTCAGCACATCATGGGTAGAGCATGGCTACAGATACAGCAAGCTATTATTATTTTACCGGCTGATCACCCATAATATTGCATTAAAACATAGAATATCACTTAATTTCCAAAAGATTCAGTGATGCTGATAATGCAGAATCTCACAACATTTCCCATCATAATGCCATAATGCACAAGTGGGAGAAATAATCCTTGCTATATCTGTACATTGTGTGACGTATTACCTCCATGACCAATGAGAGCAAGTACATCTTCTGTATAGAGCGGCTGTGTTATGATGCAGTTATTGATCATCATTGACATAATCACAAGAATCTTATGCAAAGGGAAATTGTCCGCAGCGAAGTGAGATTTCAGCCCCCAAACGTCTGTAATATTAATGCAATGTCTTACTTTTGTTGCAGTGAACACTGAAGAGACGGATCTACTACAACACTGTACAGGATGAGCATACGCTACAAGCAGCAAAATGATCTTGCAGTTGACAGTATGTTGTTCTGGTAATGTGCACAATTATTATTTATGGGCTACACACCACAGTGCTGGACATATTCTGTTAACTTCAACTCTACTCCTAACATGGAGATGTCTTCCTGGTGTTACTGATTCAGTACATCATATGCACAGTGTGGTTATGATATGATGGATTGATTTAATGAACCCACCAACCAATGATGACATCTGCATCATCTTCTGTAAAGTGCAGCTACAGCATGATATTATCAGCATTTGGTGCGGTATAATCAGAGGTATCTATGTGCTTTTGTGCCTGTTTTAAGTCCTCCAGCTTAACGCCCCTACACCTCCCACTACACAGGCATACTTACTTATGCATACACTGACATCTGGCATACCTACACACACCCCAGGGCCACTTCCTTCCCCTGATGTCAGGGAGAGGATGGGCATGCAGAGTGCAGTAAGTCTCCACGTTACTCTGGCCAACAGTCTTGGCCTACCTCCAGCATCTGTCACCCACAACATCTGTTCCCTCCTTGTAAAGTGCTGAACTATCTCACCTGGGTCAGTGCTATAGCTGATCACAGTGCCCGATCAGGATGTCACTGTGACAGGCAGCAGTGCAGATTGACCGGTCAATCAATGCAGTGCCGCAACATATGCACTAAATGAGATTTCCGTGCCCCCAGTCAGGTTACTCCCTGGGCAGTGACCCTGCTCACACCCTCCCCTAGTTCCACCTCTGATCACAATTATCTCTCTTGGAGAGTGTAGCAAATTGGAGTTGGGGGAATCTCACCTCTGCCATGCATGGTCACAATCTGGGCACAGGACCCAAATAGTGGGCAATGTGGCACTTCTTACAGTAGAGAATAAGTAACTTTATTCTTTACTTGTGTATTAAGGACCTTATTTGCATTAAATTCAGTCCACATGGGACCAAGACTTTCTGGCTTACTGAACAAAGTGGAATTGTTTCGTAGAGGGTGGAGAATTGTATTTTATCTGAAATTACCCCCTCTGCACAAAATACAAACAATTATACCCATACAAGTACCTTGTGGAAGTTGTTGCCCTCTATCTTCCTGTGGTCTCTCCCTGTTTCTCACCGTGCCTCCTCCCATTTCCTTGCACCTCTGCGTCTCCGCATATATCCCTATACTCAGAGCCGGCTCCGGTCAGTGACATGGGATGCCCAAATATGAGCATACCCATATATGGGCATCCATGCCACTGACCGGAGCCCGCTCTGTTGCGGATATGGAGAGAGACTGGGAGATTTACATCCCCTTATAATTCATATGGTGCATAGTACCGGCACGTATTGTTTTACCGGTACTGTGTACCTTCCTACTTTCACACTGGTACAGTATATGCTGCAGTGGGACTGAGAGGGATATATTGGTAACACATAGTCATTGTTGGGGGAATTCAATCCATTTTGAAAATAGTAATGAAATGTTTTTTACTTTTCTTTTTTTTCAGTAATGAAGAATGAAACATTTCTGTTAAAATTGAATTGGAGGTGAACTGGATTCATCATCAACTCTGCACCAGTGTGAATTGATGTTCTTTAATGTTCTGATAAGGTACATGCAACATCTCTTCCTCAACCCCTGCACCACTCTCTGCCTCTTGCCTCTCTCTCTCCACCTCCCTGCTAAGCGTATTAACCCATCTAATGTAATCCACATTCCATGTCTCACTTTACTCTTCACTTCTCACGTGCCCTCTGGAATGACTGCTCTCTGACTAACAAGGTCTATTTGTACATGACCTCTTCTGCTCTCATCATCCACCACCTCTCATTCCCCTCACCCCTGTCCTACTCGATACCTCAGCTTAATTGAACTCTCTCCTCTGACATCTACCCTTATCTCTAACCTCTCCTCACTTTCTGCTTAAACTAACTATCTTGTTAACTTTTACAATGCTATCATCTCCTCCTCCTCCCTCCTCCTCCTCCCTCCTCCATCATATATATGCCCCTTCTAGGCTCTGACACACTCATCCCTCTAAGGCCATGATTATCATGGGCACATGCTTGGTCATCCACAGTGTGTGCGAGCGATGCAGAGCCGCCTCGGACCTCAGTGCAGGGATTGCTGCATACCCCCAGCATCTGTCACCCACAAACAATACACACACTAATACTCCCCACAATACACACTATAATACCTCCTCAATACTAATCTCCCCAATAATATTATAGCTCCAAACACAATATACACAACACCCTTACACAAGATACACAATCTAGTACTCTCCTCTGCACCTCTACACACAATATAATACTCCCACACACACAATATACACACTACCCTCCTACCCCCATAAAATACAACCAATAATACACACACACTTTGTGGATGTTGGGACCAGCTCCCGGCATGCACCAGTGAAAGAGAGAGGCCCGCAGAAGCTCGGAAGAACTCCCTCCATCCGTGCCTTCCTCCGTTTCACATCTTCTCCCTGTCTCTCTCTCTCCCTCCCTTTCCTTGCATCTCCCTGCGTCTTTACGTATACCCAGTCAGTGACGGCTCTGGTCACGTGATGCCTTAATATGGGCTTATCCATATATGTTCATCCACGTCACTAATGTGATGCCCGCACTGTTGCGGAGCTGGTACTTACGACGGGCACTTATTGTTTTATCAGTACTGCGTACCTGACTCTACCGGCCTACTTTCAACACTAGTACAATATGTGCTTCACTACGAGTGAGTGGGGAATATTGGCATCACACAGTCACTGTTGAATATGCCATTCAATCCATTTTGAAAATAGTAATGCAATGTGGTTTTGTTTTGTTTGCTTTTTGCAGTAATGAAGAATGGAAAAGTTATATTAAAATTAAATTGGAGGGGGACTAGATTCAGCATTTCATCATGAACTCTGCACTTGTGAGAATTTAACTTCTTGAATACCCTGACAGGTACACGCAACATTAAGACTATAATCTGCTGTGCAAGCTTTCGTGCTATACCTCCCCCTCAGGTTTTGATTTATACATTTGCTCCCTCAATTCATGTCCTCTAATATTTGAAAGCTCTCTCCTAGCATTTTCTCTTTACCACAGAACGTCATCCCAATGTAACCTCTCTCTTGTTCTTTCTGCTTGCTGTTTCCTCACTCCTCTGTTAAACTTTTCTAATTTCTCTAACTTCCACACTCCTGCTTTTATCCACATGTTCTCCTCTTTCCTTCCCCTACCTTTGCATGTGTCTACACACTGCACCATTTGTACAGACCTCTATTGCAGCTATTTCTGCACTGCTCAATGAAAAGCACTCTTTAATATCCTATTCTCTGTGCCCCCTCTCTCTGCGCCCCCTCTTTTGGCGCCTCCTCTCTCTGCGCCCCCTCTCTCTGCGCCTATCTGTCTCATTCTCTCTACGTCCCTCTCTCTCTACATAGAGCTATCTCTGTCTCTCTCTACACCTATCTCTGTGTCTCCTTCTATGTTTGCTGATGTGTGGGATATCTCTTATAATCTTGAACCTGCTCATATACACATCGGGCCTCCCTGCCTCTGCCTCCCTGCTAAGAGTGTTAACCTATCTAATGTAATCCACATTCCTTTCCTTACTTTTCTCTTCCCTTCTCCTATGCCATCTGGAATGCCCGTTCTCTGACTAACAAGGCTCTAGTTGTACATGACCTCTTCTGCTCTCATCATTCACAATCAGTCATTCCCCTCACCCCATCTTACCTGTCCCACTGATTTTCCTCTGCTTAATTAAACTCTCCTCTGACATCTACTCTAACCTCTCTCTCTCTTTCCGCTTAAACTAACAATCTTATTAACTCTTACAATGCTATCCTCCTATCTATATGCCCCCTCTAGGCTCTGACACACTTGTCCCTCTAGCCCACACCCTTGGCTAAATTCCCAAACATGTTCATCACACTTCCACTCGCTGTTCTTAATGCCTATGAAGGAAATCACACAATTGATATTTGATTTTTCTACAGTAAAAATGTCTCCAGTCCTGTATAAAGCTGCTCTCTGGGGCCAAACCACACTACTTTTTTTTCACATTCATCAACACTCAAATTTAATTTACGCTGTCTTTTTTTCCCTGTATTTGACTCCCTCCACTAACCTTCTCCTCACACTTGCCATCCTTCCTTCACTTCTCCTCAAGCATTTGACTACTTCAGAGGCAAGGTGGATGCCACCCACAAGGAGATTCCTTCTGTCCCTTCCCCCTTCTCTCCTTCTACCTAATTCTCCTTCTGCATTTGACTCCTTTTCTTCTCTTACAGAGCTGGAAGCTAATCATCTTCTCTTCTCCCTCTACCACATGCCCTCTAGATCGTATCCCCTCACACCTTACTGCATCTCTTAGTCCCCACTCTCACCCACATCTTCAATTCCTCCCTATTCTCTGGCTCTTTACCCTCTTACTTTAAGCCTGTAGTGGTCACCCTTTTCTCAGAAACAACCTACACCCTATGTGCCTTACTAACTACCGCCCTGTATCCCTCCTGCTGTTTGTCTCCTAATTGCTAGAATGTCAACATTCTTAAATCACATTCCCTCCTGGATCCTTTACAACCTGCCTTTCGTACAGCTCGTTCTACAGACTGTGCTTAAAGCAAATTCCCAAGGTCACTTTTCCCTACTAATCCTACTTGATCTATCTGCTGCGTTTGATGCTCTCAATCACTCTCCTCCTTCATATTCTAAACTCTCTCTTGGTATCCGTAACACAGTTCTATCCTGGTTTTCATCATAACTTTCCTGTCACACATTCTCCATCTCTGTTGCTAACATGTCTTCGTCTTCTATTGATCTGTCTGTGGGTATACATCAGGGCTCTGTTCTGAGATCTCTCTTTCTCTCTACATACTATCATTTGGTGACCTCATCAACTCTTTGTGACAATCCTATAAATAACAAATACAAATATCAGGTCATGGGAATAAGTGATTTGGACATAAAAGTAACATTTCGGAAGTGTGGACAACTAATACATCTTGTAGATTGCCTTTACAGTGTGATGTCATTGATTCAGTAGATTGTGTGCAGACCAGGACTGCAGTACAGTGTCACTCACATGGATGACTTGCGTGGTAGAAGCTCAAGAACAAGGATGTCAAACTCCAGTCCTCGAGGGCAGCAAACAGGCCAGGTTTTCAGGATATCCCTACTGAAAACCTGGCCTGTTTGGGACCCTCGAGGACTGGAGTTTGACATGCATGCTCTAGAAGGAGCACCGCTGTGGGTGGGAGGTGGATTTGCTTTGCATCAAATGGTTTGGAGCAAGGTTTATTGTATGTATTATCATAATAACAATGCAATGCTTAACTTTTATTTCAGGAGGGATGACTGCAGAACAGAAGTGAATATTGAAGCCATGTGTTCCTTTTCTTGCAAAAGAGAAAATTTGAAGGACAGTTGAAGAGAAGGAAAATTACTACACCGAGACAGATAAGCAATGTGTATATTTCTCATTTACCATTTAGTATTTGTCGTTTTATTGACTCCACACAATCCGGCTGCTACGGGTTTCACATTGAATATTTTCATCTCTACTCTACCCCTTCCTGTGATCTGAACCATGCAAGTTTTCGTTGATTCAATACATCATGAGTAGAGGGTGGCTACAGTATGAAGTAAAGACCCAAGGACCACATCTACTACCATTCATAACAAGAACATGTGCAGTAGCGCACAGCTGCAGTTCTATGTGATTGTTATGAAAGGTTGAGGTGGTTCAATTCTATGAATCTGGAGTGGGATGGATCCTGTTTGCATCATATGGTTTCATCTAGGCCAGTAGATTATATAACTCTCAGTACAGGTTACACATGGCATCAGTATTAGTGATTTAAAGAGGAGGAAAGCTTCAATGTGGAGAACAAAGCCAAGTAATGTTGAAGTTACTCCTTTTACCATTTACTTGGTCAGTCTGTACTGTCTACTCTCCACACAGCTGCTAAGGATCTTCCATTTTAAATACTTTCACCTCCTATTCTGCACTGCTTTGCTGCCCATTATTCAGAGATGCGTTCCAGTCATGTTTAGCACTCTGAATCTCTCTGCAGTCATTGGTTCAGCACATCATGGGTAGAGCATGGCTACAGATACAGCAAGCTATTATTATTTTACCGGCTGATCACCCATAATATTGCATTAAAACATAGAATATCACTTAATTTCCAAAAGATTCAGTGATGCTGATAATGCAGAATCTCACAACATTTCCCATCATAATGCCATAATGCACAAGTGGGAGAAATAATCCTTGCTATATCTGTACATTGTGTGACGTATTACCTCCATGACCAATGAGAGCAAGTACATCTTCTGTATAGAGCGGCTGTGTTATGATGCAGTTATTGATCATCATTGACATAATCACAAGAATCTTATGCAAAGGGAAATTGTCCGCAGCGAAGTGAGATTTCAGCCCCCAAACGTCTGTAATATTAATGCAATGTCTTACTTTTGTTGCAGTGAACACTGAAGAGACGGATCTACTACAACACTGTACAGGATGAGCATACGCTACAAGCAGCAAAATGATCTTGCAGTTGACAGTATGTTGTTCTGGTAATGTGCACAATTATTATTTATGGGCTACACACCACAGTGCTGGACATATTCTGTTAACTTCAACTCTACTCCTAACATGGAGATGTCTTCCTGGTGTTACTGATTCAGTACATCATATGCACAGTGTGGTTATGATATGATGGATTGATTTAATGAACCCACCAACCAATGATGACATCTGCATCATCTTCTGTAAAGTGCAGCTACAGCATGATATTATCAGCATTTGGTGCGGTATAATCAGAGGTATCTATGTGCTTTTGTGCCTGTTTTAAGTCCTCCAGCTTAGCGCCCCTACACCTCCCACTACACAGGCATACTTACTTATGCATACACTGACATCTGGCATACCTACACACACCCCAGGGCCACTTCCTTCCCCTGATGTCAGGGAGAGGATGGGCATGCAGAGTGCAGTAAGTCTCCACGTTACTCTGGCCAACAGTCTTGGCCTACCTCCAGCATCTGTCACCCACAACATCTGTTCCCTCCTTGTAAAGTGCTGAACTATCTCACCTGGGTCAGTGCTATAGCTGATCACAGTGCCCGATCAGGATGTCACTGTGACAGGCAGCAGTGCAGATTGACCGGTCAATCAATGCAGTGCCGCAACATATGCACTAAATGAGATTTCCGTGCCCCCAGTCAGGTTACTCCCTGGGCAGTGACCCTGCTCACACCCTCCCCTAGTTCCACCTCTGATCACAATTATCTCTCTTGGAGAGTGTAGCAAATTGGAGTTGGGGGAATCTCACCTCTGCCATGCATGGTCACAATCTGGGCACAGGACCCAAATAGTGGGCAATGTGGCACTTCTTACAGTAGAGAATAAGTAACTTTATTCTTTACTTGTGTATTAAGGACCTTATTTGCATTAAATTCAGTCCACATGGGACCAAGACTTTCTGGCTTACTGAACAAAGTGGAATTGTTTCGTAGAGGGTGGAGAATTGTATTTTATCTGAAATTACCCCCTCTGCACAAAATACAAACAATTATACCCATACAAGTACCTTGTGGAAGTTGTTGCCCTCTATCTTCCTGTGGTCTCTCCCTGTTTCTCACCGTGCCTCCTCCCATTTCCTTGCACCTCTGCGTCTCCGCATATATCCCTATACTCAGAGCCGGCTCCGGTCAGTGACATGGGATGCCCAAATATGAGCATACCCATATATGGGCATCCATGCCACTGACCGGAGCCCGCTCTGTTGCGGATATGGAGAGAGACTGGGAGATTTACATCCCCTTATAATTCATATGGTGCATAGTACCGGCACGTATTGTTTTACCGGTACTGTGTACCTTCCTACTTTCACACTGGTACAGTATATGCTGCAGTGGGACTGAGAGGGATATATTGGTAACACATAGTCATTGTTGGGGGAATTCAATCCATTTTGAAAATAGTAATGAAATGTTTTTTACTTTTCTTTTTTTTCAGTAATGAAGAATGAAACATTTCTGTTAAAATTGAATTGGAGGTGAACTGGATTCATCATCAACTCTGCACCAGTGTGAATTGATGTTCTTTAATGTTCTGATAAGGTACATGCAACATCTCTTCCTCAACCCCTGCACCACTCTCTGCCTCTTGCCTCTCTCTCTCCACCTCCCTGCTAAGCGTATTAACCCATCTAATGTAATCCACATTCCATGTCTCACTTTACTCTTCACTTCTCACGTGCCCTCTGGAATGACTGCTCTCTGACTAACAAGGTCTATTTGTACATGACCTCTTCTGCTCTCATCATCCACCACCTCTCATTCCCCTCACCCCTGTCCTACTCGATACCTCAGCTTAATTGAACTCTCTCCTCTGACATCTACCCTTATCTCTAACCTCTCCTCACTTTCTGCTTAAACTAACTATCTTGTTAACTTTTACAATGCTATCATCTCCTCCTCCTCCCTCCTCCTCCTCCCTCCTCCATCATATATATGCCCCTTCTAGGCTCTGACACACTCATCCCTCTAAGGCCATGATTATCATGGGCACATGCTTGGTCATCCACAGTGTGTGCGAGCGATGCAGAGCCGCCTCGGACCTCAGTGCAGGGATTGCTGCATACCCCCAGCATCTGTCACCCACAAACAATACACACACTAATACTCCCCACAATACACACTATAATACCTCCTCAATACTAATCTCCCCAATAATATTATAGCTCCAAACACAATATACACAACACCCTTACACAAGATACACAATCTAGTACTCTCCTCTGCACCTCTACACACAATATAATACTCCCACACACACAATATACACACTACCCTCCTACCCCCATAAAATACAACCAATAATACACACACACTTTGTGGATGTTGGGACCAGCTCCCGGCATGCACCAGTGAAAGAGAGAGGCCCGCAGAAGCTCGGAAGAACTCCCTCCATCCGTGCCTTCCTCCGTTTCACATCTTCTCCCTGTCTCTCTCTCTCCCTCCCTTTCCTTGCATCTCCCTGCGTCTTTACGTATACCCAGTCAGTGACGGCTCTGGTCACGTGATGCCTTAATATGGGCTTATCCATATATGTTCATCCACGTCACTAATGTGATGCCCGCACTGTTGCGGAGCTGGTACTTACGACGGGCACTTATTGTTTTATCAGTACTGCGTACCTGACTCTACCGGCCTACTTTCAACACTAGTACAATATGTGCTTCACTACGAGTGAGTGGGGAATATTGGCATCACACAGTCACTGTTGAATATGCCATTCAATCCATTTTGAAAATAGTAATGCAATGTGGTTTTGTTTTGTTTGCTTTTTGCAGTAATGAAGAATGGAAAAGTTATATTAAAATTAAATTGGAGGGGGACTAGATTCAGCATTTCATCATGAACTCTGCACTTGTGAGAATTTAACTTCTTGAATACCCTGACAGGTACACGCAACATTAAGACTATAATCTGCTGTGCAAGCTTTCGTGCTATACCTCCCCCTCAGGTTTTGATTTATACATTTGCTCCCTCAATTCATGTCCTCTAATATTTGAAAGCTCTCTCCTAGCATTTTCTCTTTACCACAGAACGTCATCCCAATGTAACCTCTCTCTTGTTCTTTCTGCTTGCTGTTTCCTCACTCCTCTGTTAAACTTTTCTAATTTCTCTAACTTCCACACTCCTGCTTTTATCCACATGTTCTCCTCTTTCCTTCCCCTACCTTTGCATGTGTCTACACACTGCACCATTTGTACAGACCTCTATTGCAGCTATTTCTGCACTGCTCAATGAAAAGCACTCTTTAATATCCTATTCTCTGTGCCCCCTCTCTCTGCGCCCCCTCTTTTGGCGCCTCCTCTCTCTGCGCCCCCTCTCTCTGCGCCTATCTGTCTCATTCTCTCTACGTCCCTCTCTCTCTACATAGAGCTATCTCTGTCTCTCTCTACACCTATCTCTGTGTCTCCTTCTATGTTTGCTGATGTGTGGGATATCTCTTATAATCTTGAACCTGCTCATATACACATCGGGCCTCCCTGCCTCTGCCTCCCTGCTAAGAGTGTTAACCTATCTAATGTAATCCACATTCCTTTCCTTACTTTTCTCTTCCCTTCTCCTATGCCATCTGGAATGCCCGTTCTCTGACTAACAAGGCTCTAGTTGTACATGACCTCTTCTGCTCTCATCATTCACAATCAGTCATTCCCCTCACCCCATCTTACCTGTCCCACTGATTTTCCTCTGCTTAATTAAACTCTCCTCTGACATCTACTCTAACCTCTCTCTCTCTTTCCGCTTAAACTAACAATCTTATTAACTCTTACAATGCTATCCTCCTATCTATATGCCCCCTCTAGGCTCTGACACACTTGTCCCTCTAGCCCACACCCTTGGCTAAATTCCCAAACATGTTCATCACACTTCCACTCGCTGTTCTTAATGCCTATGAAGGAAATCACACAATTGATATTTGATTTTTCTACAGTAAAAATGTCTCCAGTCCTGTATAAAGCTGCTCTCTGGGGCCAAACCACACTACTTTTTTTTCACATTCATCAACACTCAAATTTAATTTACGCTGTCTTTTTTTCCCTGTATTTGACTCCCTCCACTAACCTTCTCCTCACACTTGCCATCCTTCCTTCACTTCTCCTCAAGCATTTGACTACTTCAGAGGCAAGGTGGATGCCACCCACAAGGAGATTCCTTCTGTCCCTTCCCCCTTCTCTCCTTCTACCTAATTCTCCTTCTGCATTTGACTCCTTTTCTTCTCTTACAGAGCTGGAAGCTAATCATCTTCTCTTCTCCCTCTACCACATGCCCTCTAGATCGTATCCCCTCACACCTTACTGCATCTCTTAGTCCCCACTCTCACCCACATCTTCAATTCCTCCCTATTCTCTGGCTCTTTACCCTCTTACTTTAAGCCTGTAGTGGTCACCCTTTTCTCAGAAACAACCTACACCCTATGTGCCTTACTAACTACCGCCCTGTATCCCTCCTGCTGTTTGTCTCCTAATTGCTAGAATGTCAACATTCTTAAATCACATTCCCTCCTGGATCCTTTACAACCTGCCTTTCGTACAGCTCGTTCTACAGACTGTGCTTAAAGCAAATTCCCAAGGTCACTTTTCCCTACTAATCCTACTTGATCTATCTGCTGCGTTTGATGCTCTCAATCACTCTCCTCCTTCATATTCTAAACTCTCTCTTGGTATCCGTAACACAGTTCTATCCTGGTTTTCATCATAACTTTCCTGTCACACATTCTCCATCTCTGTTGCTAACATGTCTTCGTCTTCTATTGATCTGTCTGTGGGTATACATCAGGGCTCTGTTCTGAGATCTCTCTTTCTCTCTACATACTATCATTTGGTGACCTCATCAACTCTTTGTGACAATCCTATAAATAACAAATACAAATATCAGGTCATGGGAATAAGTGATTTGGACATAAAAGTAACATTTCGGAAGTGTGGACAACTAATACATCTTGTAGATTGCCTTTACAGTGTGATGTCATTGATTCAGTAGATTGTGTGCAGACCAGGACTGCAGTACAGTGTCACTCACATGGATGACTTGCGTGGTAGAAGCTCAAGAACAAGGATGTCAAACTCCAGTCCTCGAGGGCAGCAAACAGGCCAGGTTTTCAGGATATCCCTACTGAAAACCTGGCCTGTTTGGGACCCTCGAGGACTGGAGTTTGACATGCATGCTCTAGAAGGAGCACCGCTGTGGGTGGGAGGTGGATTTGCTTTGCATCAAATGGTTTGGAGCAAGGTTTATTGTATGTATTATCATAATAACAATGCAATGCTTAACTTTTATTTCAGGAGGGATGACTGCAGAACAGAAGTGAATATTGAAGCCATGTGTTCCTTTTCTTGCAAAAGAGAAAATTTGAAGGACAGTTGAAGAGAAGGAAAATTACTACACCGAGACAGATAAGCAATGTGTATATTTCTCATTTACCATTTAGTATTTGTCGTTTTATTGACTCCACACAATCCGGCTGCTACGGGTTTCACATTGAATATTTTCATCTCTACTCTACCCCTTCCTGTGATCTGAACCATGCAAGTTTTCGTTGATTCAATACATCATGAGTAGAGGGTGGCTACAGTATGAAGTAAAGACCCAAGGACCACATCTACTACCATTCATAACAAGAACATGTGCAGTAGCGCACAGCTGCAGTTCTATGTGATTGTTATGAAAGGTTGAGGTGGTTCAATTCTATGAATCTGGAGTGGGATGGATCCTGTTTGCATCATATGGTTTCATCTAGGCCAGTAGATTATATAACTCTCAGTACAGGTTACACATGGCATCAGTATTAGTGATTTAAAGAGGAGGAAAGCTTCAATGTGGAGAACAAAGCCAAGTAATGTTGTAGTTACTCCTTTTACCATTTACTTGGTCAGTCTGTACTGTCTACTCTCCACACAGCTGCTAAGGATCTTCCATTTTAAATACTTTCACCTCCTATTCTGCACTGCTTTGCTGCCCATTATTCAGAGATGCGTTCCAGTCATGTTTAGCACTCTGAATCTCTCTGCAGTCATTGGTTCAGCACATCATGGGTAGAGCATGGCTACAGATACAGCAAGCTATTATTATTTTACCGGCTGATCACCCATAATATTGCATTAAAACATAGAATATCACTTAATTTCCAAAAGATTCAGTGATGCTGATAATGCAGAATCTCACAACATTTCCCATCATAATGCCATAATGCACAAGTGGGAGAAATAATCCTTGCTATATCTGTACATTGTGTGACGTATTACCTCCATGACCAATGAGAGCAAGTACATCTTCTGTATAGAGCGGCTGTGTTATGATGCAGTTATTGATCATCATTGACATAATCACAAGAATCTTATGCAAAGGGAAATTGTCCGCAGCGAAGTGAGATTTCAGCCCCCAAACGTCTGTAATATTAATGCAATGTCTTACTTTTGTTGCAGTGAACACTGAAGAGACGGATCTACTACAACACTGTACAGGATGAGCATACGCTACAAGCAGCAAAATGATCTTGCAGTTGACAGTATGTTGTTCTGGTAATGTGCACAATTATTATTTATGGGCTACACACCACAGTGCTGGACATATTCTGTTAACTTCAACTCTACTCCTAACATGGAGATGTCTTCCTGGTGTTACTGATTCAGTACATCATATGCACAGTGTGGTTATGATATGATGGATTGATTTAATGAACCCACCAACCAATGATGACATCTGCATCATCTTCTGTAAAGTGCAGCTACAGCATGATATTATCAGCATTTGGTGCGGTATAATCAGAGGTATCTATGTGCTTTTGTGCCTGTTTTAAGTCCTCCAGCTTAACGCCCCTACACCTCCCACTACACAGGCATACTTACTTATGCATACACTGACATCTGGCATACCTACACACACCCCAGGGCCACTTCCTTCCCCTGATGTCAGGGAGAGGATGGGCATGCAGAGTGCAGTAAGTCTCCACGTTACTCTGGCCAACAGTCTTGGCCTACCCCCAGCATCTGTCACCCACAACATCTGTTCCCTCCTTGTAAAGTGCTGAACTATCTCACCTGGGTCAGTGCTATAGCTGATCACAGTGCCCGATCAGGATGTCACTGTGACAGGCAGCAGTGCAGATTGACCGGTCAATCAATGCAGTGCCGCAACATATGCACTAAATGAGATTTCCGTGCCCCCAGTCAGGTTACTCCCTGGGCAGTGACCCTGCTCACACCCTCCCCTAGTTCCACCTCTGATCACAATTATCTCTCTTGGAGAGTGTAGCAAATTGGAGTTGGGGGAATCTCACCTCTGCCATGCATGGTCACAATCTGGGCACAGGACCCAAATAGTGGGCAATGTGGCACTTCTTACAGTAGAGAATAAGTAACTTTATTCTTTACTTGTGTATTAAGGACCTTATTTGCATTAAATTCAGTCCACATGGGACCAAGACTTTCTGGCTTACTGAACAAAGTGGAATTGTTTCGTAGAGGGTGGAGAATTGTATTTTATCTGAAATTACCCCCTCTGCACAAAATACAAACAATTATACCCATACAAGTACCTTGTGGAAGTTGTTGCCCTCTATCTTCCTGTGGTCTCTCCCTGTTTCTCACCGTGCCTCCTCCCATTTCCTTGCACCTCTGCGTCTCCGCATATATCCCTATACTCAGAGCCGGCTCCGGTCAGTGACATGGGATGCCCAAATATGAGCATACCCATATATGGGCATCCATGCCACTGACCGGAGCCCGCTCTGTTGCGGATATGGAGAGAGACTGGGAGATTTACATCCCCTTATAATTCATATGGTGCATAGTACCGGCACGTATTGTTTTACCGGTACTGTGTACCTTCCTACTTTCACACTGGTACAGTATATGCTGCAGTGGGACTGAGAGGGATATATTGGTAACACATAGTCATTGTTGGGGGAATTCAATCCATTTTGAAAATAGTAATGAAATGTTTTTTACTTTTCTTTTTTTTCAGTAATGAAGAATGAAACATTTCTGTTAAAATTGAATTGGAGGTGAACTGGATTCATCATCAACTCTGCACCAGTGTGAATTGATGTTCTTTAATGTTCTGATAAGGTACATGCAACATCTCTTCCTCAACCCCTGCACCACTCTCTGCCTCTTGCCTCTCTCTCTCCACCTCCCTGCTAAGCGTATTAACCCATCTAATGTAATCCACATTCCATGTCTCACTTTACTCTTCACTTCTCACGTGCCCTCTGGAATGACTGCTCTCTGACTAACAAGGTCTATTTGTACATGACCTCTTCTGCTCTCATCATCCACCACCTCTCATTCCCCTCACCCCTGTCCTACTCGATACCTCAGCTTAATTGAACTCTCTCCTCTGACATCTACCCTTATCTCTAACCTCTCCTCACTTTCTGCTTAAACTAACTATCTTGTTAACTTTTACAATGCTATCATCTCCTCCCTCCTCCATCATATATATGCCCCTTCTAGGCTCTGACACACTCATCCCTCTAAGGCCATGATTATCATGGGCACATGCTTGGTCATCCACAGTGTGTGCGAGCGATGCAGAGCCGCCTCGGACCTCAGTGCAGGGATTGCTGCATACCCCCAGCATCTGTCACCCACAAACAATACACACACTAATACTCCCCACAATACACACTATAATACCTCCTCAATACTAATCTCCCCAATAATATTATAGCTCCAAACACAATATACACAACACCCTTACACAAGATACACAATCTAGTACTCTCCTCTGCACCTCTACACACCATATAATACTCCCACACACACAATATACACACTACCCTCCTACCCCCATAAAATACAACCAATAATACACACACACTTTGTGGATGTTGGGACCAGCTCCCGGCATGCACCAGTGAAAGAGAGAGGCCCGCAGAAGCTCGGAAGAACTCCCTCCATCCGTGCCTTCCTCCGTTTCACATCTTCTCCCTGTCTCTCTCCCTCCCTTTCCTTGCATCTCCCTGCGTCTTTACGTATACCCAGTCAGTGACGGCTCTGGTCACGTGATGCCTTAATATGGGCTTATCCATATATGTTCATCCACGTCACTAATGTGATGCCCGCACTGTTGCGGAGCTGGTACTTACGACGGGCACTTATTGTTTTATCAGTACTGCGTACCTGACTCTACCGGCCTACTTTCAACACTAGTACAATATGTGCTTCACTACGAGTGAGTGGGGAATATTGGCATCACACAGTCACTGTTGAATATGCCATTCAATCCATTTTGAAAATAGTAATGCAATGTGGTTTTGTTTTGTTTGCTTTTTGCAGTAATGAAGAATGGAAAAGTTATATTAAAATTAAATTGGAGGGGGACTAGATTCAGCATTTCATCATGAACTCTGCACTTGTGAGAATTTAACTTCTTGAATACCCTGACAGGTACACGCAACATTAAGACTATAATCTGCTGTGCAAGCTTTCGTGCTATACCTCCCCCTCAGGTTTTGATTTATACATTTGCTCCCTCAATTCATGTCCTCTAATATTTGAAAGCTCTCTCCTAGCATTTTCTCTTTACCACAGAACGTCATCCCAATGTAACCTCTCTCTTGTTCTTTCTGCTTGCTGTTTCCTCACTCCTCTGTTAAACTTTTCTAATTTCTCTAACTTCCACACTCCTGCTTTTATCCACATGTTCTCCTCTTTCCTTCCCCTACCTTTGCATGTGTCTACACACTGCACCATTTGTACAGACCTCTATTGCAGCTATTTCTGCACTGCTCAATGAAAAGCACTCTTTAATATCCTATTCTCTGTGCCCCCTCTCTCTGCGCCCCCTCTTTTGGCGCCTCCTCTCTCTGCGCCCCCTCTCTCTGCGCCTATCTGTCTCATTCTCTCTACGTCCCTCTCTCTCTACATAGAGCTATCTCTGTCTCTCTCTACACCTATCTCTGTGTGTCCTTCTATGTTTGCTGATGTGTGGGATATCTCTTATAATCTTGAACCTGCTCATATACACATCGGGCCTCCCTGCCTCTGCCTCCCTGCTAAGAGTGTTAACCTATCTAATGTAATCCACATTCCTTTCCTTACTTTTCTCTTCCCTTCTCCTATGCCATCTGGAATGTCCGTTCTCTGACTAACAAGGCTCTAGTTGTACATGACCTCTTCTGCTCTCATCATTCACAATCAGTCATTCCCCTCACCCCATCTTACCTGTCCCACTGATTTTCCACTGCTTAATTAAACTCTCCTCTGACATCTACTCTAACCTCTCTCTCTCTTTCCGCTTAAACTAACAATCTTATTAACTCTTACAATGCTATCCTCCTATCTATATGCCCCCTCTAGGCTCTGACACACTTGTCCCTCTAGCCCACACCCTTGGCTAAATTCCCAAACATGTTCATCACACTTCCACTCGCTGTTCTTAATGCCTATGAAGGAAATCACACAATTGATATTTGATTTTTCTACAGTAAAAATGTCTCCAGTCCTGTATAAAGCTGCTCTCTGGGGCCAAACCACACTACTTTTTTTTCCACATTCATCAACACACAAATTTAATTTACGCTGTCTTTTTTCCCCTGTATTTGACTCCCTCCACTAACCTTCTTCTCACACTTGCCATCCTTCCTTCACTTCTCCTCAAGCATTTGACTACTTCAGAGGCAAGGTGGATGCCACCCACAAGGAGATTCCTTCTGTCCCTTCCCCCTTCTCTCCTTCTACCTAATTCTCCTTCTGCGTTTGACTCCTTTTCTTCTCTTACAAGCTGGAAGCTAATCATCTTCTCTTCTCCCTCTACCACATGCCCTCTAGATCGTATCCCCTCACACCTTACTGCATCTCTTAGTCCCCACTCTCACCCACATCTTCAATTCCTCCCTATTCTCTGGCTCTTTACCCTCTTACTTTAAGCCTGTAGTGGTCACCCTTTTCTCAGAAACAACCTACACCCTATGTGCCTTACTAACTACCGCCCTGTATCCCTCCTGCTGTTTGTCTCCTAATTGCTAGAATGTCAACATTCTTAAATCACATTCCCTCCTGGATCCTTTACAACCTGCCTTTCGTACAGCTCGTTCTACAGACTGTGCTTAAAGCAAATTCCCAAGGTCACTTTTCCCTACTAATCCTACTTGATCTATCTGCTGCGTTTGATGCTCTCAATCACTCTCCTCCTTCATATTCTAAACTCTCTCTTGGTATCCGTAACACAGTTCTATCCTGGTTTTCATCATAACTTTCCTGTCACACATTCTCCATCTCTGTTGCTAACATGTCTTCGTCTTCTATTGATCTGTCTGTGGGTATACATCAGGGCTCTGTTCTGAGATCTCTCTTTCTCTCTACATACTATCATTTGGTGACCTCATCAACTCTTTGTGACAATCCTATAAATAACAAATACAAATATCAGGTCATGGGAATAAGTGATTTGGACATAAAAGTAACATTTCGGAAGTGTGGACAACTAATACATCTTGTAGATTGCCTTTACAGTGTGATGTCATTGATTCAGTAGATTGTGTGCAGACCAGGACTGCAGTACAGTGTCACTCACATGGATGACTTGCGTGGTAGAAGCTCAAGAACAAGGATGTCAAACTCCAGTCCTCGAGGGCAGCAAACAGGCCAGGTTTTCAGGATATCCCTACTGAAAACCTGGCCTGTTTGGGACCCTCGAGGACTGGAGTTTGACATGCATGCTCTAGAAGGAGCACCGCTGTGGGTGGGAGGTGGATTTGCTTTGCATCAAATGGTTTGGAGCAAGGTTTATTGTATGTATTATCATAATAACAATGCAATGCTTAACTTTTATTTCAGGAGGGATGACTGCAGAACAGAAGTGAATATTGAAGCCATGTGTTCCTTTTCTTGCAAAAGAGAAAATTTGAAGGACAGTTGAAGAGAAGGAAAATTACTACACAGAGACAGATAAGCAATGTGTATATTTCTCATTTACCATTTAGTATTTGTCGTTTTATTGACTCCACACAATCCGGCTGCTACGGGTTTCACATTGAATATTTTCATCTCTACTCTACCCCTTCCTGTGATCTGAACCATGCAAGTTTTCGTTGATTCAATACATCATGAGTAGAGGGTGGCTACAGTATGAAGTAAAGACCCAAGGACCACATCTACTACCATTCATAACAAGAACATGTGCAGTAGCGCACAGCTGCAGTTCTATGTGATTGTTATGAAAGGTTGAGGTGGTTCAATTCTATGAATCTGGAGTGGGATGGATCCTGTTTGCATCATATGGTTTCATCTAGGCCAGTAGATTATATAACTCTCAGTACAGGTTACACATGGCATCAGTATTAGTGATTTAAAGAGGAGGAAAGCTTCAATGTGGAGAACAAAGCCAAGTAATGTTGAAGTTACTCCTTTTACCATTTACTTGGTCAGTCTGTACTGTCTACTCTCCACACAGCTGCTAAGGATCTTCCATTTTAAATACTTTCACCTCCTATTCTGCACTGCTTTGCTGCCCATTATTCAGAGATGCGTTCCAGTCATGTTTACCACTCTGAATCTCTCTGCAGTCATTGGTTCAGCACATCATGGGTAGAGCATGGCTACAGATACAGCAAGCTATTATTATTTTACCGGCTGATCACCCATAATATTGCATTAAAACATAGAATATCACTTAATTTCCAAAAGATTCAGTGATGCTGATAATGCAGAATCTCACAACATTTCCCATCATAATGCCATAATGCACAAGTGGGAGAAATAATCCTTGCTATATCTGTACATTGTGTGACGTATTACCTCAATGACCAATGAGAGCAAGTACATCTTCTGTATAGAGCGGCTGTGTTATGATGCAGTTATTGATCATCATTGACATAATCACAAGAATCTTATGCAAAGGGAAATTGTCCGCAGCGAAGTGAGATTTCAGCCCCCAAACGTCTGTAATATTAATGCAATGTCTTACTTTTGTTGCAGTGAACACTGAAGAGACGGATCTACTACAACACTGTACAGAATGAGCATACGCTACAAGCAGCAAAATGATCTTGCAGTTGACAGTATGTTGTTCTGGTAATGTGCACAATTATTATTTATGGGCTACACACCACAGTGCTGGACATATTCTGTTAACTTCAACTCTACTCCTAACATGGAGATGTCTTCCTGGTGTTACTGATTCAGTACATCATATGCACAGTGTGGTTATGATATGATGGATTGATTTAATGAACCCACCAACCAATGATGACATCTGCATCATCTTCTGTAAAGTGCAGCTACAGCATGATATTATCAGCATTTGGTGCGGTATAATCAGAGGTATCTATGTGCTTTTGTGCCTGTTTTAAGTCCTCCAGCTTAACGCCCCTACACCTCCCACTACACAGGCATACTTACTTATGCATACACTGACATCTGGCATACCTACACACACCCCAGGGCCACTTCCTTCCCCTGATGTCAGGGAGAGGATGGGCATGCAGAGTGCAGTAAGTCTCCACGTTACTCTGGCCAACAGTCTTGGCCTACCTCCAGCATCTGTCACCCACAACATCTGTTCCCTCCTTGTAAAGTGCTGAACTATCTCACCTGGGTCAGTGCTATAGCTGATCACAGTGCCCGATCAGGATGTCACTGTGACAGGCAGCAGTGCAGATTGACCGGTCAATCAATGCAGTGCCGCAACATATGCACTAAATGAGATTTCCGTGCCCCCAGTCAGGTTACTCCCTGGGCAGTGACCCTGCTCACACCCTCCCCTAGTTCCACCTCTGATCACAATTATCTCTCTTGGAGAGTGTAGCAAATTGGAGTTGGGGGAATCTCACCTCTGCCATGCATGGTCACAATCTGGGCACAGGACCCAAATAGTGGGCAATGTGGCACTTCTTACAGTAGAGAATAAGTAACTTTATTCTTTACTTGTGTATTAAGGACCTTATTTGCATTAAATTCAGTCCACATGGGACCAAGACTTTCTGGCTTACTGAACAAAGTGGAATTGTTTCGTAGAGGGTGGAGAATTGTATTTTATCTGAAATTACCCCCTCTGCACAAAATACAAACAATTATACCCATACAAGTACCTTGTGGAAGTTGTTGCCCTCTATCTTCCTGTGGTCTCTCCCTGTTTCTCACCGTGCCTCCTCCCATTTCCTTGCACCTCTGCGTCTCCGCATATATCCCTATACTCAGAGCCGGCTCCGGTCAGTGACATGGGATGCCCAAATATGAGCATACCCATATATGGGCATCCATGCCACTGACCGGAGCCCGCTCTGTTGCGGATATGGAGAGAGACTGGGAGATTTACATCCCCTTATAATTCATATGGTGCATAGTACCGGCACGTATTGTTTTACCGGTACTGTGTACCTTCCTACTTTCACACTGGTACAGTATATGCTGCAGTGGGACTGAGAGGGATATATTGGTAACACATAGTCATTGTTGGGGGAATTCAATCCATTTTGAAAATAGTAATGAAATGTTTTTTACTTTTCTTTTTTTTCAGTAATGAAGAATGAAACATTTCTGTTAAAATTGAATTGGAGGTGAACTGGATTCATCATCAACTCTGCACCAGTGTGAATTGATGTTCTTTAATGTTCTGATAAGGTACATGCAACATCTCTTCCTCAACCCCTGCACCACTCTCTGCCTCTTGCCTCTCTCTCTCCACCTCCCTGCTAAGCGTATTAACCCATCTAATGTAATCCACATTCCATGTCTCACTTTACTCTTCACTTCTCACGTGCCCTCTGGAATGACTGCTCTCTGACTAACAAGGTCTATTTGTACATGACCTCTTCTGCTCTCATCATCCACCACCTCTCATTCCCCTCACCCCTGTCCTACTCGATACCTCAGCTTAATTGAACTCTCTCCTCTGACATCTACCCTTATCTCTAACCTCTCCTCACTTTCTGCTTAAACTAACTATCTTGTTAACTTTTACAATGCTATCATCTCCTCCTCCTCCCTCCTCCTCCTCCCTCCTCCATCATATATATGCCCCTTCTAGGCTCTGACACACTCATCCCTCTAAGGCCATGATTATCATGGGCACATGCTTGGTCATCCACAGTGTGTGCGAGCGATGCAGAGCCGCCTCGGACCTCAGTGCAGGGATTGCTGCATACCCCCAGCATCTGTCACCCACAAACAATACACACACTAATACTCCCCACAATACACACTATAATACCTCCTCAATACTAATCTCCCCAATAATATTATAGCTCCAAACACAATATACACAACACCCTTACACAAGATACACAATCTAGTACTCTCCTCTGCACCTCTACACACAATATAATACTCCCACACACACAATATACACACTACCCTCCTACCCCCATAAAATACAACCAATAATACACACACACTTTGTGGATGTTGGGACCAGCTCCCGGCATGCACCAGTGAAAGAGAGAGGCCCGCAGAAGCTCGGAAGAACTCCCTCCATCCGTGCCTTCCTCCGTTTCACATCTTCTCCCTGTCTCTCTCTCTCCCTCCCTTTCCTTGCATCTCCCTGCGTCTTTACGTATACCCAGTCAGTGACGGCTCTGGTCACGTGATGCCTTAATATGGGCTTATCCATATATGTTCATCCACGTCACTAATGTGATGCCCGCACTGTTGCGGAGCTGGTACTTACGACGGGCACTTATTGTTTTATCAGTACTGCGTACCTGACTCTACCGGCCTACTTTCAACACTAGTACAATATGTGCTTCACTACGAGTGAGTGGGGAATATTGGCATCACACAGTCACTGTTGAATATGCCATTCAATCCATTTTGAAAATAGTAATGCAATGTGGTTTTGTTTTGTTTGCTTTTTGCAGTAATGAAGAATGGAAAAGTTATATTAAAATTAAATTGGAGGGGGACTAGATTCAGCATTTCATCATGAACTCTGCACTTGTGAGAATTTAACTTCTTGAATACCCTGACAGGTACACGCAACATTAAGACTATAATCTGCTGTGCAAGCTTTCGTGCTATACCTCCCCCTCAGGTTTTGATTTATACATTTGCTCCCTCAATTCATGTCCTCTAATATTTGAAAGCTCTCTCCTAGCATTTTCTCTTTACCACAGAACGTCATCCCAATGTAACCTCTCTCTTGTTCTTTCTGCTTGCTGTTTCCTCACTCCTCTGTTAAACTTTTCTAATTTCTCTAACTTCCACACTCCTGCTTTTATCCACATGTTCTCCTCTTTCCTTCCCCTACCTTTGCATGTGTCTACACACTGCACCATTTGTACAGACCTCTATTGCAGCTATTTCTGCACTGCTCAATGAAAAGCACTCTTTAATATCCTATTCTCTGTGCCCCCTCTCTCTGCGCCCCCTCTTTTGGCGCCTCCTCTCTCTGCGCCCCCTCTCTCTGCGCCTATCTGTCTCATTCTCTCTACGTCCCTCTCTCTCTACATAGAGCTATCTCTGTCTCTCTCTACACCTATCTCTGTGTGTCCTTCTATGTTTGCTGATGTGTGGGATATCTCTTATAATCTTGAACCTGCTCATATACACATCGGGCCTCCCTGCCTCTGCCTCCCTGCTAAGAGTGTTAACCTATCTAATGTAATCCACATTCCTTTCCTTACTTTTCTCTTCCCTTCTCCTATGCCATCTGGAATGCCCGTTCTCTGACTAACAAGGCTCTAGTTGTACATGACCTCTTCTGCTCTCATCATTCACAATCAGTCATTCCCCTCACCCCATCTTACCTGTCCCACTGATTTTCCTCTGCTTAATTAAACTCTCCTCTGACATCTACTCTAACCTCTCTCTCTCTTTCCGCTTAAACTAACAATCTTATTAACTCTTACAATGCTATCCTCCTATCTATATGCCCCCTCTAGGCTCTGACACACTTGTCCCTCTAGCCCACACCCTTGGCTAAATTCCCAAACATGTTCATCACACTTCCACTCGCTGTTCTTAATGCCTATGAAGGAAATCACACAATTGATATTTGATTTTTCTACAGTAAAAATGTCTCCAGTCCTGTATAAAGCTGCTCTCTGGGGCCAAACCACACTACTTTTTTTTCACATTCATCAACACTCAAATTTAATTTACGCTGTCTTTTTTTCCCTGTATTTGACTCCCTCCACTAACCTTCTCCTCACACTTGCCATCCTTCCTTCACTTCTCCTCAAGCATTTGACTACTTCAGAGGCAAGGTGGATGCCACCCACAAGGAGATTCCTTCTGTCCCTTCCCCCTTCTCTCCTTCTACCTAATTCTCCTTCTGCATTTGACTCCTTTTCTTCTCTTACAGAGCTGGAAGCTAATCATCTTCTCTTCTCCCTCTACCACATGCCCTCTAGATCGTATCCCCTCACACCTTACTGCATCTCTTAGTCCCCACTCTCACCCACATCTTCAATTCCTCCCTATTCTCTGGCTCTTTACCCTCTTACTTTAAGCCTGTAGTGGTCACCCTTTTCTCAGAAACAACCTACACCCATGTGCCTTACTAACTACCGCCCTGTATCCCTCCTGCTGTTTGTCTCCTAATTGCTAGAATGTCAACATTCTTAAATCACATTCCCTCCTGGATCCTTTACAACCTGCCTTTCGTACAGCTCGTTCTACAGACTGTGCTTAAAGCAAATTCCCAAGGTCACTTTTCCCTACTAATCCTACTTGATCTATCTGCTGCGTTTGATGCTCTCAATCACTCTCCTCCTTCATATTCTAAACTCTCTCTTGGTATCCGTAACACAGTTCTATCCTGGTTTTCATCATAACTTTCCTGTCACACATTCTCCATCTCTGTTGCTAACATGTCTTCGTCTTCTATTGATCTGTCTGTGGGTATACATCAGGGCTCTGTTCTGAGATCTCTCTTTCTCTCTACATACTATCATTTGGTGACCTCATCAACTCTTTGTGACAATCCTATAAATAACAAATACAAATATCAGGTCATGGGAATAAGTGATTTGGACATAAAAGTAACATTTCGGAAGTGTGGACAACTAATACATCTTGTAGATTGCCTTTACAGTGTGATGTCATTGATTCAGTAGATTGTGTGCAGACCAGGACTGCAGTACAGTGTCACTCACATGGATGACTTGCGTGGTAGAAGCTCAAGAACAAGGATGTCAAACTCCAGTCCTCGAGGGCAGCAAACAGGCCAGGTTTTCAGGATATCCCTACTGAAAACCTGGCCTGTTTGGGACCCTCGAGGACTGGAGTTTGACATGCATGCTCTAGAAGGAGCACCGCTGTGGGTGGGAGGTGGATTTGCTTTGCATCAAATGGTTTGGAGCAAGGTTTATTGTATGTATTATCATAATAACAATGCAATGCTTAACTTTTATTTCAGGAGGGATGACTGCAGAACAGAAGTGAATATTGAAGCCATGTGTTCCTTTTCTTGCAAAAGAGAAAATTTGAAGGACAGTTGAAGAGAAGGAAAATTACTACACAGAGACAGATAAGCAATGTGTATATTTCTCATTTACCATTTAGTATTTGTCGTTTTATTGACTCCACACAATCCGGCTGCTACGGGTTTCACATTGAATATTTTCATCTCTACTCTACCCCTTCCTGTGATCTGAACCATGCAAGTTTTCGTTGATTCAATACATCATGAGTAGAGGGTGGCTACAGTATGAAGTAAAGACCCAAGGACCACATCTACTACCATTCATAACAAGAACATGTGCAGTAGCGCACAGCTGCAGTTCTATGTGATTGTTATGAAAGGTTGAGGTGGTTCAATTCTATGAATCTGGAGTGGGATGGATCCTGTTTGCATCATATGGTTTCATCTAGGCCAGTAGATTATATAACTCTCAGTACAGGTTACACATGGCATCAGTATTAGTGATGTAAAGAGGAGGAAAGCTTCAATGTGGAGAACAAAGCCAAGTAATGTTGAAGTTACTCCTTTTACCATTTACTTGGTCAGTCTGTACTGTCTACTCTCCACACAGCTGCTAAGGATCTTCCATTTTAAATACTTTCACCTCCTATTCTGCACTGCTTTGCTGCCCATTATTCAGAGATGCGTTCCAATCATGTTTAGCACTCTGAATCTCTCTGCAGTCATTGGTTCAGCACATCATGGGTAGAGCATGGCTACAGATACAGCAAGCTATTATTATTTTACCGGCTGATCACCCATAATATTGCATTAAAACATAGAATATCACTTAATTTCCAAAAGATTCAGTGATGCTGATAATGCAGAATCTCACAACATTTCCCATCATAATGCCATAATGCACAAGTGGGAGAAATAATCCTTGCTATATCTGTACATTGTGTGACGTATTACCTCCATGACCAATGAGAGCAAGTACATCTTCTGTATAGAGCGGCTGTGTTATGATGCAGTTATTGATCATCATTGACATAATCACAAGAATCTTATGCAAAGGGAAATTGTCCGCAGCGAAGTGAGATTTCAGCCCCCAAACGTCTGTAATATTAATGCAATGTCTTACTTTTGTTGCAGTGAACACTGAAGAGATGGATCTACTACAACACTGCACAGGACGAGCATACACTACAAGCAGCAAAATGATCTTGCAGTTGACAGTATGTTGTTCTGGTAATGTGCACAATTATTATTTATGGGCTACACACCACAGTGCTGGACATATTCTGTTAACTTCAACTCTACCCCTAACATGGAGATGTCTTCCTGGTGTTACTGATTCAGTACATCATATGCACAATGTGGCTATGATATGATGGATTGATTTAATGAACCCACCAACAACTGATGACATCTGCATCATCTTCTGTAAAGTGCAGCTACAGCATGATATTATCAGCATTTGGTGCGGTATAATCAGAGGTATCTATGTGCTTTTGTGCCTGGTTTAAGTCCTCCAGATTAACGCCCCTACACCTCCCACTCCACAGGCATACTTACTTATGCATACACTGTCATCTGGCATACCTACACACACCCCAGGGCCACTTCCTTCCCCTGATGTCAGGGAGAGGATGGGCATGCAGAGTGCAGTAAGTCTCCACATTACTCTGGCCATCAGTCTTGGCCTACCCCCAGCATCTGTCACCCACAACATCTGTTCCCTCCTTGTAAAGTGCTGAACTATCTCACCTGGGTCAGTGCTATAGCTGATCACAGTGCCCGATCATGATGTCACTGTGACAGGCAGCAGTGCAGATTGACCGGTCAATCAATGCAGTGCCGCAACATATGCACTAAATGAGATTTCCGTGCCCCCAGTCAGGTAACTCCCTGGGCAGCGACCCTGCTCACCCACTCCCCTAGTTCCACCTCTGATCACAATTATCTCTCTTGGAGAGTGTAGCAAATTGGAGTTGGGGGAATCTCACCTCTGCCATGCATGGTCACAATCTGGGCACAGGACCCAAATAGTGGGCAATGTGGCACTTCTTACAGTAGAGAATAAGTAACTTTATTCTTTACTTGTGTATTAAGGACCTTATTTGCATTAAATTCAGTCCACATGGGACCAAGACTTTCTGGCTTACTGAACAAAGTGGAATTGTTTCGTAGAGGGTGGAGAATTGTATTTTATCTGAAATTACCCCCTCTGCACAAAATACAAACAATTATACCCATACAAGTACCTTGTGGAAGTTGTTGCCCTCTATCTTCCTGTGGTCTCTCCCTGTTTCTCACCGTGCCTCCTCCCATTTCCTTGCACCTCTGCGTCTCCGCATATATCCCTATACTCAGAGCCGGCTCCGGTCAGTGACATGGGATGCCCAAATATGAGCATACCCATATATGGGCATCCATGCCACTGACCGGAGCCCGCTCTGTTGCGGATATGGAGAGAGACTGGGAGATTTACATCCCCTTATAATTCATATGGTGCATAGTACCGGCACGTATTGTTTTACCGGTACTGTGTACCTTCCTACTTTCACACTGGTACAGTATATGCTGCAGTGGGACTGAGAGGGATATATTGGTAACACATAGTCATTGTTGGGGGAACTCAATCCATTTTGAAAATAGTAATGCAATGTTTTTTACTTTTCTTTTTTTTCAGTAATGAAGAATGAAAAATTTCTGTTAAAATTGAATTGGAGGTGAACTGGATTCATCATCAACTCTGCACCAGTGTGAATTGATGTTCTTTAATGTTCTGATAAGGTACATGCAACATCTCTTCCTCAACCCCTGCACCACTCTCTGCCTCTTGCCTCTCTCTCTCCACCTCCCTGCTAAGCGTATTAACCCATCTAATGTAATCCACATTCCATGTCTCACTTTACTCTTCACTTCTCACGTGCCCTCTGGAATGTCTGCTCTCTGACTAACAAGGTCTATTTGTACATGACCTCTTCTGCTCTCATCATCCACCACCTCTCATTCCCCTCACCCCTGTCCTACTCGATACCTCAGCTTAATTGAACTCTCTCCTCTGACATCTACCCTTATCTCTAACCTCTCCTCACTTTCTGCTTAAACTAACTATCTTGTTAACTTTTACAATGCTATCATCTCCTCCCTCCTCCATCATATATATGCCCCTTCTAGGCTCTGACACACTCATCCCTCTAAGGCCATGATTATCATGGGCACATGCTTGGTCATCCACAGTGTGTGCGAGCGATGCAGAGCCGCCTCGGACCTCAGTGCAGGGATTGCTGCATACCCCCAGCATCTGTCACCCACAAACAATACACACACTAATACTCCCCACAATACACACTATAATACCTCCTCAATACTAATCTCCCCAATAATATTATAGCTCCAAACACAATATACACAACACCCTTACACAAGATACACAATCTAGTACTCTCCTCTGCACCTCTACACACCATATAATACTCCCACACACACAATATACACACTACCCTCC
The DNA here is from genome assembly GCF_040206685.1 of Ascaphus truei. Classification (NCBI taxonomy): domain Eukaryota; kingdom Metazoa; phylum Chordata; class Amphibia; order Anura; family Ascaphidae; genus Ascaphus; species Ascaphus truei. Next base: position 46,139 of record NW_027454381.1, on the reverse strand, counting down.
TACCCCCATAAAATACAACCAATAATACACACACACTTTGTGGATGTTGGGACCAGCTCCCGGCATGCACCAGTGAAAGAGAGAGGCCCGCAGAAGCTCGGAAGAACTCCCTCCATCCGTGCCTTCCTCCGTTTCACATCTTCTCCCTGTCTCTCTCCCTCCCTTTCCTTGCATCTCCCTGCGTCTTTACGTATACCCAGTCAGTGACGGCTCTGGTCACGTGATGCCTTAATATGGGCTTATCCATATATGTTCATCCACGTCACTAATGTGATGCCCGCACTGTTGCGGAGCTGGTACTTACGACGGGCACTTATTGTTTTATCAGTACTGCGTACCTGACTCTACCGGCCTACTTTCAACACTAGTACAATATGTGCTTCACTACGAGTGAGTGGGGAATATTGGCATCACACAGTCACTGTTGAATATGCCATTCAATCCATTTTGAAAATAGTAATGCAATGTGGTTTTGTTTTGTTTGCTTTTTGCAGTAATGAAGAATGGAAAAGTTATATTAAAATTAAATTGGAGGGGGACTAGATTCAGCATTTCATCATGAACTCTGCACTTGTGAGAATTTAACTTCTTGAATACCCTGACAGGTACACGCAACATTAAGACTATAATCTGCTGTGCAAGCTTTCGTGCTATACCTCCCCCTCAGGTTTTGATTTATACATTTGCTCCCTCAATTCATGTCCTCTAATATTTGAAAGCTCTCTCCTAGCATTTTCTCTTTACCACAGAACGTCATCCCAATGTAACCTCTCTCTTGTTCTTTCTGCTTGCTGTTTCCTCACTCCTCTGTTAAACTTTTCTAATTTCTCTAACTTCCACACTCCTGCTTTTATCCACATGTTCTCCTCTTTCCTTCCCCTACCTTTGCATGTGTCTACACACTGCACCATTTGTACAGACCTCTATTGCAGCTATTTCTGCACTGCTCAATGAAAAGCACTCTTTAATATCCTATTCTCTGTGCCCCCTCTCTCTGCGCCCCCTCTTTTGGCGCCTCCTCTCTCTGCGCCCCCTCTCTCTGCGCCTATCTGTCTCATTCTCTCTACGTCCCTCTCTCTCTACATAGAGCTATCTCTGTCTCTCTCTACACCTATCTCTGTGTGTCCTTCTATGTTTGCTGATGTGTGGGATATCTCTTATAATCTTGAACCTGCTCATATACACATCGGGCCTCCCTGCCTCTGCCTCCCTGCTAAGAGTGTTAACCTATCTAATGTAATCCACATTCCTTTCCTTACTTTTCTCTTCCCTTCTCCTATGCCATCTGGAATGTCCGTTCTCTGACTAACAAGGCTCTAGTTGTACATGACCTCTTCTGCTCTCATCATTCACAATCAGTCATTCCCCTCACCCCATCTTACCTGTCCCACTGATTTTCCACTGCTTAATTAAACTCTCCTCTGACATCTACTCTAACCTCTCTCTCTCTTTCCGCTTAAACTAACAATCTTATTAACTCTTACAATGCTATCCTCCTATCTATATGCCCCCTCTAGGCTCTGACACACTTGTCCCTCTAGCCCACACCCTTGGCTAAATTCCCAAACATGTTCATCACACTTCCACTCGCTGTTCTTAATGCCTATGAAGGAAATCACACAATTGATATTTGATTTTTCTACAGTAAAAATGTCTCCAGTCCTGTATAAAGCTGCTCTCTGGGGCCAAACCACACTACTTTTTTTTCCACATTCATCAACACACAAATTTAATTTACGCTGTCTTTTTTCCCCTGTATTTGACTCCCTCCACTAACCTTCTTCTCACACTTGCCATCCTTCCTTCACTTCTCCTCAAGCATTTGACTACTTCAGAGGCAAGGTGGATGCCACCCACAAGGAGATTCCTTCTGTCCCTTCCCCCTTCTCTCCTTCTACCTAATTCTCCTTCTGCGTTTGACTCCTTTTCTTCTCTTACAAGCTGGAAGCTAATCATCTTCTCTTCTCCCTCTACCACATGCCCTCTAGATCGTATCCCCTCACACCTTACTGCATCTCTTAGTCCCCACTCTCACCCACATCTTCAATTCCTCCCTATTCTCTGGCTCTTTACCCTCTTACTTTAAGCCTGTAGTGGTCACCCTTTTCTCAGAAACAACCTACACCCTATGTGCCTTACTAACTACCGCCCTGTATCCCTCCTGCTGTTTGTCTCCTAATTGCTAGAATGTCAACATTCTTAAATCACATTCCCTCCTGGATCCTTTACAACCTGCCTTTCGTACAGCTCGTTCTACAGACTGTGCTTAAAGCAAATTCCCAAGGTCACTTTTCCCTACTAATCCTACTTGATCTATCTGCTGCGTTTGATGCTCTCAATCACTCTCCTCCTTCATATTCTAAACTCTCTCTTGGTATCCGTAACACAGTTCTATCCTGGTTTTCATCATAACTTTCCTGTCACACATTCTCCATCTCTGTTGCTAACATGTCTTCGTCTTCTATTGATCTGTCTGTGGGTATACATCAGGGCTCTGTTCTGAGATCTCTCTTTCTCTCTACATACTATCATTTGGTGACCTCATCAACTCTTTGTGACAATCCTATAAATAACAAATACAAATATCAGGTCATGGGAATAAGTGATTTGGACATAAAAGTAACATTTCGGAAGTGTGGACAACTAATACATCTTGTAGATTGCCTTTACAGTGTGATGTCATTGATTCAGTAGATTGTGTGCAGACCAGGACTGCAGTACAGTGTCACTCACATGGATGACTTGCGTGGTAGAAGCTCAAGAACAAGGATGTCAAACTCCAGTCCTCGAGGGCAGCAAACAGGCCAGGTTTTCAGGATATCCCTACTGAAAACCTGGCCTGTTTGGGACCCTCGAGGACTGGAGTTTGACATGCATGCTCTAGAAGGAGCACCGCTGTGGGTGGGAGGTGGATTTGCTTTGCATCAAATGGTTTGGAGCAAGGTTTATTGTATGTATTATCATAATAACAATGCAATGCTTAACTTTTATTTCAGGAGGGATGACTGCAGAACAGAAGTGAATATTGAAGCCATGTGTTCCTTTTCTTGCAAAAGAGAAAATTTGAAGGACAGTTGAAGAGAAGGAAAATTACTACACAGAGACAGATAAGCAATGTGTATATTTCTCATTTACCATTTAGTATTTGTCGTTTTATTGACTCCACACAATCCGGCTGCTACGGGTTTCACATTGAATATTTTCATCTCTACTCTACCCCTTCCTGTGATCTGAACCATGCAAGTTTTCGTTGATTCAATACATCATGAGTAGAGGGTGGCTACAGTATGAAGTAAAGACCCAAGGACCACATCTACTACCATTCATAACAAGAACATGTGCAGTAGCGCACAGCTGCAGTTCTATGTGATTGTTATGAAAGGTTGAGGTGGTTCAATTCTATGAATCTGGAGTGGGATGGATCCTGTTTGCATCATATGGTTTCATCTAGGCCAGTAGATTATATAACTCTCAGTACAGGTTACACATGGCATCAGTATTAGTGATTTAAAGAGGAGGAAAGCTTCAATGTGGAGAACAAAGCCAAGTAATGTTGAAGTTACTCCTTTTACCATTTACTTGGTCAGTCTGTACTGTCTACTCTCCACACAGCTGCTAAGGATCTTCCATTTTAAATACTTTCACCTCCTATTCTGCACTGCTTTGCTGCCCATTATTCAGAGATGCGTTCCAGTCATGTTTACCACTCTGAATCTCTCTGCAGTCATTGGTTCAGCACATCATGGGTAGAGCATGGCTACAGATACAGCAAGCTATTATTATTTTACCGGCTGATCACCCATAATATTGCATTAAAACATAGAATATCACTTAATTTCCAAAAGATTCAGTGATGCTGATAATGCAGAATCTCACAACATTTCCCATCATAATGCCATAATGCACAAGTGGGAGAAATAATCCTTGCTATATCTGTACATTGTGTGACGTATTACCTCAATGACCAATGAGAGCAAGTACATCTTCTGTATAGAGCGGCTGTGTTATGATGCAGTTATTGATCATCATTGACATAATCACAAGAATCTTATGCAAAGGGAAATTGTCCGCAGCGAAGTGAGATTTCAGCCCCCAAACGTCTGTAATATTAATGCAATGTCTTACTTTTGTTGCAGTGAACACTGAAGAGACGGATCTACTACAACACTGTACAGAATGAGCATACGCTACAAGCAGCAAAATGATCTTGCAGTTGACAGTATGTTGTTCTGGTAATGTGCACAATTATTATTTATGGGCTACACACCACAGTGCTGGACATATTCTGTTAACTTCAACTCTACTCCTAACATGGAGATGTCTTCCTGGTGTTACTGATTCAGTACATCATATGCACAGTGTGGTTATGATATGATGGATTGATTTAATGAACCCACCAACCAATGATGACATCTGCATCATCTTCTGTAAAGTGCAGCTACAGCATGATATTATCAGCATTTGGTGCGGTATAATCAGAGGTATCTATGTGCTTTTGTGCCTGTTTTAAGTCCTCCAGCTTAACGCCCCTACACCTCCCACTACACAGGCATACTTACTTATGCATACACTGACATCTGGCATACCTACACACACCCCAGGGCCACTTCCTTCCCCTGATGTCAGGGAGAGGATGGGCATGCAGAGTGCAGTAAGTCTCCACGTTACTCTGGCCAACAGTCTTGGCCTACCTCCAGCATCTGTCACCCACAACATCTGTTCCCTCCTTGTAAAGTGCTGAACTATCTCACCTGGGTCAGTGCTATAGCTGATCACAGTGCCCGATCAGGATGTCACTGTGACAGGCAGCAGTGCAGATTGACCGGTCAATCAATGCAGTGCCGCAACATATGCACTAAATGAGATTTCCGTGCCCCCAGTCAGGTTACTCCCTGGGCAGTGACCCTGCTCACACCCTCCCCTAGTTCCACCTCTGATCACAATTATCTCTCTTGGAGAGTGTAGCAAATTGGAGTTGGGGGAATCTCACCTCTGCCATGCATGGTCACAATCTGGGCACAGGACCCAAATAGTGGGCAATGTGGCACTTCTTACAGTAGAGAATAAGTAACTTTATTCTTTACTTGTGTATTAAGGACCTTATTTGCATTAAATTCAGTCCACATGGGACCAAGACTTTCTGGCTTACTGAACAAAGTGGAATTGTTTCGTAGAGGGTGGAGAATTGTATTTTATCTGAAATTACCCCCTCTGCACAAAATACAAACAATTATACCCATACAAGTACCTTGTGGAAGTTGTTGCCCTCTATCTTCCTGTGGTCTCTCCCTGTTTCTCACCGTGCCTCCTCCCATTTCCTTGCACCTCTGCGTCTCCGCATATATCCCTATACTCAGAGCCGGCTCCGGTCAGTGACATGGGATGCCCAAATATGAGCATACCCATATATGGGCATCCATGCCACTGACCGGAGCCCGCTCTGTTGCGGATATGGAGAGAGACTGGGAGATTTACATCCCCTTATAATTCATATGGTGCATAGTACCGGCACGTATTGTTTTACCGGTACTGTGTACCTTCCTACTTTCACACTGGTACAGTATATGCTGCAGTGGGACTGAGAGGGATATATTGGTAACACATAGTCATTGTTGGGGGAATTCAATCCATTTTGAAAATAGTAATGAAATGTTTTTTACTTTTCTTTTTTTTCAGTAATGAAGAATGAAACATTTCTGTTAAAATTGAATTGGAGGTGAACTGGATTCATCATCAACTCTGCACCAGTGTGAATTGATGTTCTTTAATGTTCTGATAAGGTACATGCAACATCTCTTCCTCAACCCCTGCACCACTCTCTGCCTCTTGCCTCTCTCTCTCCACCTCCCTGCTAAGCGTATTAACCCATCTAATGTAATCCACATTCCATGTCTCACTTTACTCTTCACTTCTCACGTGCCCTCTGGAATGACTGCTCTCTGACTAACAAGGTCTATTTGTACATGACCTCTTCTGCTCTCATCATCCACCACCTCTCATTCCCCTCACCCCTGTCCTACTCGATACCTCAGCTTAATTGAACTCTCTCCTCTGACATCTACCCTTATCTCTAACCTCTCCTCACTTTCTGCTTAAACTAACTATCTTGTTAACTTTTACAATGCTATCATCTCCTCCTCCTCCCTCCTCCTCCTCCCTCCTCCATCATATATATGCCCCTTCTAGGCTCTGACACACTCATCCCTCTAAGGCCATGATTATCATGGGCACATGCTTGGTCATCCACAGTGTGTGCGAGCGATGCAGAGCCGCCTCGGACCTCAGTGCAGGGATTGCTGCATACCCCCAGCATCTGTCACCCACAAACAATACACACACTAATACTCCCCACAATACACACTATAATACCTCCTCAATACTAATCTCCCCAATAATATTATAGCTCCAAACACAATATACACAACACCCTTACACAAGATACACAATCTAGTACTCTCCTCTGCACCTCTACACACAATATAATACTCCCACACACACAATATACACACTACCCTCCTACCCCCATAAAATACAACCAATAATACACACACACTTTGTGGATGTTGGGACCAGCTCCCGGCATGCACCAGTGAAAGAGAGAGGCCCGCAGAAGCTCGGAAGAACTCCCTCCATCCGTGCCTTCCTCCGTTTCACATCTTCTCCCTGTCTCTCTCTCTCCCTCCCTTTCCTTGCATCTCCCTGCGTCTTTACGTATACCCAGTCAGTGACGGCTCTGGTCACGTGATGCCTTAATATGGGCTTATCCATATATGTTCATCCACGTCACTAATGTGATGCCCGCACTGTTGCGGAGCTGGTACTTACGACGGGCACTTATTGTTTTATCAGTACTGCGTACCTGACTCTACCGGCCTACTTTCAACACTAGTACAATATGTGCTTCACTACGAGTGAGTGGGGAATATTGGCATCACACAGTCACTGTTGAATATGCCATTCAATCCATTTTGAAAATAGTAATGCAATGTGGTTTTGTTTTGTTTGCTTTTTGCAGTAATGAAGAATGGAAAAGTTATATTAAAATTAAATTGGAGGGGGACTAGATTCAGCATTTCATCATGAACTCTGCACTTGTGAGAATTTAACTTCTTGAATACCCTGACAGGTACACGCAACATTAAGACTATAATCTGCTGTGCAAGCTTTCGTGCTATACCTCCCCCTCAGGTTTTGATTTATACATTTGCTCCCTCAATTCATGTCCTCTAATATTTGAAAGCTCTCTCCTAGCATTTTCTCTTTACCACAGAACGTCATCCCAATGTAACCTCTCTCTTGTTCTTTCTGCTTGCTGTTTCCTCACTCCTCTGTTAAACTTTTCTAATTTCTCTAACTTCCACACTCCTGCTTTTATCCACATGTTCTCCTCTTTCCTTCCCCTACCTTTGCATGTGTCTACACACTGCACCATTTGTACAGACCTCTATTGCAGCTATTTCTGCACTGCTCAATGAAAAGCACTCTTTAATATCCTATTCTCTGTGCCCCCTCTCTCTGCGCCCCCTCTTTTGGCGCCTCCTCTCTCTGCGCCCCCTCTCTCTGCGCCTATCTGTCTCATTCTCTCTACGTCCCTCTCTCTCTACATAGAGCTATCTCTGTCTCTCTCTACACCTATCTCTGTGTGTCCTTCTATGTTTGCTGATGTGTGGGATATCTCTTATAATCTTGAACCTGCTCATATACACATCGGGCCTCCCTGCCTCTGCCTCCCTGCTAAGAGTGTTAACCTATCTAATGTAATCCACATTCCTTTCCTTACTTTTCTCTTCCCTTCTCCTATGCCATCTGGAATGCCCGTTCTCTGACTAACAAGGCTCTAGTTGTACATGACCTCTTCTGCTCTCATCATTCACAATCAGTCATTCCCCTCACCCCATCTTACCTGTCCCACTGATTTTCCTCTGCTTAATTAAACTCTCCTCTGACATCTACTCTAACCTCTCTCTCTCTTTCCGCTTAAACTAACAATCTTATTAACTCTTACAATGCTATCCTCCTATCTATATGCCCCCTCTAGGCTCTGACACACTTGTCCCTCTAGCCCACACCCTTGGCTAAATTCCCAAACATGTTCATCACACTTCCACTCGCTGTTCTTAATGCCTATGAAGGAAATCACACAATTGATATTTGATTTTTCTACAGTAAAAATGTCTCCAGTCCTGTATAAAGCTGCTCTCTGGGGCCAAACCACACTACTTTTTTTTCACATTCATCAACACTCAAATTTAATTTACGCTGTCTTTTTTTCCCTGTATTTGACTCCCTCCACTAACCTTCTCCTCACACTTGCCATCCTTCCTTCACTTCTCCTCAAGCATTTGACTACTTCAGAGGCAAGGTGGATGCCACCCACAAGGAGATTCCTTCTGTCCCTTCCCCCTTCTCTCCTTCTACCTAATTCTCCTTCTGCATTTGACTCCTTTTCTTCTCTTACAGAGCTGGAAGCTAATCATCTTCTCTTCTCCCTCTACCACATGCCCTCTAGATCGTATCCCCTCACACCTTACTGCATCTCTTAGTCCCCACTCTCACCCACATCTTCAATTCCTCCCTATTCTCTGGCTCTTTACCCTCTTACTTTAAGCCTGTAGTGGTCACCCTTTTCTCAGAAACAACCTACACCCTATGTGCCTTACTAACTACCGCCCTGTATCCCTCCTGCTGTTTGTCTCCTAATTGCTAGAATGTCAACATTCTTAAATCACATTCCCTCCTGGATCCTTTACAACCTGCCTTTCGTACAGCTCGTTCTACAGACTGTGCTTAAAGCAAATTCCCAAGGTCACTTTTCCCTACTAATCCTACTTGATCTATCTGCTGCGTTTGATGCTCTCAATCACTCTCCTCCTTCATATTCTAAACTCTCTCTTGGTATCCGTAACACAGTTCTATCCTGGTTTTCATCATAACTTTCCTGTCACACATTCTCCATCTCTGTTGCTAACATGTCTTCGTCTTCTATTGATCTGTCTGTGGGTATACATCAGGGCTCTGTTCTGAGATCTCTCTTTCTCTCTACATACTATCATTTGGTGACCTCATCAACTCTTTGTGACAATCCTATAAATAACAAATACAAATATCAGGTCATGGGAATAAGTGATTTGGACATAAAAGTAACATTTCGGAAGTGTGGACAACTAATACATCTTGTAGATTGCCTTTACAGTGTGATGTAATTGATTCAGTAGATTGTGTGCAGACCAGGACTGCAGTACAGTGTCACTCACATGGATGACTTGCGTGGTAGAAGCTCAAGAACAAGGATGTCAAACTCCAGTCCTCGAGGGCAGCAAACAGGCCAGGTTTTCAGGATATCCCTACTGAAAACCTGGCCTGTTTGGGACCCTCGAGGACTGGAGTTTGACATGCATGCTCTAGAAGGAGCACCGCTGTGGGTGGGAGGTGGATTTGCTTTGCATCAAATGGTTTGGAGCAAGGTTTATTGTATGTATTATCATAATAACAATGCAATGCTTAACTTTTATTTCAGGAGGGATGACTGCAGAACAGAAGTGAATATTGAAGCCATGTGTTCCTTTTCTTGCAAAAGAGAAAATTTGAAGGACAGTTGAAGAGAAGGAAAATTACTACACAGAGACAGATAAGCAATGTGTATATTTCTCATTTACCATTTAGTATTTGTCGTTTTATTGACTCCACACAATCCGGCTGCTACGGGTTTCACATTGAATATTTTCATCTCTACTCTACCCCTTCCTGTGATCTGAACCATGCAAGTTTTCGTTGATTCAATACATCATGAGTAGAGGGTGGCTACAGTATGAAGTAAAGACCCAAGGACCACATCTACTACCATTCATAACAAGAACATGTGCAGTAGCGCACAGCTGCAGTTCTATGTGATTGTTATGAAAGGTTGAGGTGGTTCAATTCTATGAATCTGGAGTGGGATGGATCCTGTTTGCATCATATGGTTTCATCTAGGCCAGTAGATTATATAACTCTCAGTACAGGTTACACATGGCATCAGTATTAGTGATTTAAAGAGGAGGAAAGCTTCAATGTGGAGAACAAAGCCAAGTAATGTTGAAGTTACTCCTTTTACCATTTACTTGGTCAGTCTGTACTGTCTACTCTCCACACAGCTGCTAAGGATCTTCCATTTTAAATACTTTCACCTCCTATTCTGCACTGCTTTGCTGCCCATTATTCAGAGATGCGTTCCAGTCATGTTTACCACTCTGAATCTCTCTGCAGTCATTGGTTCAGCACATCATGGGTAGAGCATGGCTACAGATACAGCAAGCTATTATTATTTTACCGGCTGATCACCCATAATATTGCATTAAAACATAGAATATCACTTAATTTCCAAAAGATTCAGTGATGCTGATAATGCAGAATCTCACAACATTTCCCATCATAATGCCATAATGCACAAGTGGGAGAAATAATCCTTGCTATATCTGTACATTGTGTGACGTATTACCTCAATGACCAATGAGAGCAAGTACATCTTCTGTATAGAGCGGCTGTGTTATGATGCAGTTATTGATCATCATTGACATAATCACAAGAATCTTATGCAAAGGGAAATTGTCCGCAGCGAAGTGAGATTTCAGCCCCCAAACGTCTGTAATATTAATGCAATGTCTTACTTTTGTTGCAGTGAACACTGAAGAGACGGATCTACTACAACACTGTACAGAATGAGCATACGCTACAAGCAGCAAAATGATCTTGCAGTTGACAGTATGTTGTTCTGGTAATGTGCACAATTATTATTTATGGGCTACACACCACAGTGCTGGACATATTCTGTTAACTTCAACTCTACTCCTAACATGGAGATGTCTTCCTGGTGTTACTGATTCAGTACATCATATGCACAGTGTGGTTATGATATGATGGATTGATTTAATGAACCCACCAACCAATGATGACATCTGCATCATCTTCTGTAAAGTGCAGCTACAGCATGATATTATCAGCATTTGGTGCGGTATAATCAGAGGTATCTATGTGCTTTTGTGCCTGTTTTAAGTCCTCCAGCTTAACGCCCCTACACCTCCCACTACACAGGCATACTTACTTATGCATACACTGACATCTGGCATACCTACACACACCCCAGGGCCACTTCCTTCCCCTGATGTCAGGGAGAGGATGGGCATGCAGAGTGCAGTAAGTCTCCACGTTACTCTGGCCAACAGTCTTGGCCTACCTCCAGCATCTGTCACCCACAACATCTGTTCCCTCCTTGTAAAGTGCTGAACTATCTCACCTGGGTCAGTGCTATAGCTGATCACAGTGCCCGATCAGGATGTCACTGTGACAGGCAGCAGTGCAGATTGACCGGTCAATCAATGCAGTGCCGCAACATATGCACTAAATGAGATTTCCGTGCCCCCAGTCAGGTTACTCCCTGGGCAGTGACCCTGCTCACACCCTCCCCTAGTTCCACCTCTGATCACAATTATCTCTCTTGGAGAGTGTAGCAAATTGGAGTTGGGGGAATCTCACCTCTGCCATGCATGGTCACAATCTGGGCACAGGACCCAAATAGTGGGCAATGTGGCACTTCTTACAGTAGAGAATAAGTAACTTTATTCTTTACTTGTGTATTAAGGACCTTATTTGCATTAAATTCAGTCCACATGGGACCAAGACTTTCTGGCTTACTGAACAAAGTGGAATTGTTTCGTAGAGGGTGGAGAATTGTATTTTATCTGAAATTACCCCCTCTGCACAAAATACAAACAATTATACCCATACAAGTACCTTGTGGAAGTTGTTGCCCTCTATCTTCCTGTGGTCTCTCCCTGTTTCTCACCGTGCCTCCTCCCATTTCCTTGCACCTCTGCGTCTCCGCATATATCCCTATACTCAGAGCCGGCTCCGGTCAGTGACATGGGATGCCCAAATATGAGCATACCCATATATGGGCATCCATGCCACTGACCGGAGCCCGCTCTGTTGCGGATATGGAGAGAGACTGGGAGATTTACATCCCCTTATAATTCATATGGTGCATAGTACCGGCACGTATTGTTTTACCGGTACTGTGTACCTTCTTACTTTCACACTGGTACAGTATGTGCTGCAGTGGGACTGAGAGGGATATATTGGTAACACATAGTCATTGGTGGGGGAATTCAATCCATTTTGAAAATAGTAATGCATTGTTTTTTACTTTTTTTTTGCAGTAATGAAGAATGAAAAAGTTCTGTTAAAATTGAATTGGACGTGAACTGGATTCAGCATTTCATCATCAACTCTGCACCAGTGTGAATTGACGTTCTTTAATGTTCTGACAAGGTACATGCAACATCTCTTCCTCTACCCCTACACCACCCTCTGCCTCTTGCCTCTCTCTCCACCTCCCTGCTAAGCGTATTAACCCATCTAATGTAATCCACATTCCTTGTCTCACTTTACTCTTCCCTTCTCACGTGCCCTCTGGAATGTCTGCTCTACGACTAACATGGTCTATTTGTACATGACCTCTTCTGCTCTCATCATCCACCACTTCTCATTCCCCTCACCCCTGTCCTACTCGATACCTCAGCTTAATTGAACTCTCTCCTCTGACATCTACCCTTATCTCTAACCTCTCCTCACTTTCTGCTTAAACTAACTATCTTGTTAACTCTTACAATGCTATCATCTCCTCCTCCCTCCTCCTCCATCATCTATATGCCCCTTCTAGGCTCTGACACACTCATCCCTCTAAGGCCGTGATTATCATGGGCACACGCTTGGTCGTCCACAGTGCGTGCGAGCGATGCAGGGCCTCCCCGTCGCCTCGGACCTCAGTGCGGGGATTGCTGGAGCGACAGGCATGCGCTAACTTTGCCTTCTGTTGTGTGCTTACTATAGACGCAGCCTAAACCATGCATTGGTTTAATTCACAAGCACGCTCTCATCACACTTCATCACATCACACTGCTGCTCTTAACACCTATGGAGGAAATCTCACAGTCTGATTTTCTACACTAAACCTTTGTCCTGTTCTGTAAAACTCTGCTCCTTTTTTTAAGGTCAAACACTACTTTTTCCTCACTCATCAACACTCCAATTTCATTCACACTGTCTTCTATGTATTTGAGTCCCACCACTGACTTTCTCCTCCCACTTAACATCCATCCTTTATTTCTCCTCAAGCCTTTGCTCACTTGAGGCAAGGTGGATGCCATCCACAAGTAGATTCGTTCTCTCCCTTCCCCCTCTCTCTTTTTCTATCTAGATCTCATTGCACTCTTGACTCCTTTTCTCCTGTCACAAAGCTGGAACCTGATCTTCTCTTCTCCCTCTACCACATGCCCTCTCAATCCTATATTCTCACTCTCACCCACATCTTCAATTCCTCCATATCCTTTGGCTCTTTCAACTCTTCCTTTTAAGCATGCAGTGGTCACCCCTATTCTCAAAAATAACCTTGACCTTGTGTGAATTTCTAACTATCGCCCTGTATCCGTCCTACCATTTGCCTCCTAATTGCTAGAACGTCTTGTGATCTCCCGTTTGATCAACATTCTTAAATCACATGCTCCTCTGGGCCCTTCACAATCTGCCTTTCCCAATGTAACCAATTATGTACATAAAGAAAATTCCCAAGGTCCATTTTACTTACTAATCCTGCTTGATCTCTCTTCTGCTTTTGATACTGTCAATCACTCTTCTCATTCATATTCTAAACTCTTTCTTCGTATCCGCAGCAAACTTATATCCTGGTTTTCATCATACTTCTCCATCACACATTCTCCATCTCTGTTGCTAACGTGTCTTTGTCTCCTGTTGTTTTGTCTGTTGGTATACCTCAGGACTCTGTTCTGGGACCTCTCTCACTACATACTATCACTAGTTGACCTTATCAACTATTTTGGCCCTTGATATCATCTCTATGCAGATGATACACACACCTATCCACCCTACCGTCACTCCTGCCATTTAGTTCCTAGTTTCGGGTCGCCTCCTGGCTATATCCTCCATGGATGACACTCTTCTGCCTTAAACCTAATGTCTAAAACTGAGCTCCTCATATTTCCCCCTAAATCTGGCCTAATATCACCTTTCTCCATCGCAGTAAACAGTACTACCATCATCCTGTCATGAAAGCACATTGCCTAGGAGTAACATTTGACTCTTCCCTTTCCATCTTCATTCACGACACTGGCTAAAGTTTGTCGATTCTTTCTCTGTAATATTTCCAAGATTTGCCCTTTTCTCTGTCAATCTACTGCTAAAACGCCAATGCATGCCCTTATCGTATGGGTTAACATACTGCTAACAGGGCTCCCTGCTTCACAACTTTCTCATTTGCAATCTATCCAAAACTCTGCTGCTTGAATAATTTCCCTTTCTCCCACAACAGTATCTGCTCATCTCCTCCTCCTCCTTAAATCCCTCTCCTTGCTTCCCATCAAGTTTCAGATCACCTACAAAGTTCTCCTCCTTACCTTTTTGTTAAGGTTCTCTATTAGTGGTGTACCGAGTACCCGGCGTTACCCGACACATTTCCAGCTACCCGGACATTACTCGAAACCGGCCACTGAGAAGTGGACTTGGCCGGGTAATACCCGGCGTCGGGTAATGTCAGGGCAGCTGGAAATAATCTTTTATACTTACCTTTCCTAAGACATCTAGGATCAGCAGCAGCAGTCCTCTGATGTTGGCAGCATCAGAGGTGTCTTCACCTGGCGGGGGGAGCTGCAGGAATCACTTCCACAGCACCGAAGCAGGTAAGCTGTGTCTGTGAGCCTGCAGCTCCCCCGCCGGCTGAAGACACCACAGATGCTGCCACCGTCACAGGACTGCTGCTGATCCTAGATGTCACCGCCACCCGGAAGGTAAGTGCCAAACCGTGTACCCGACCGGGTAGAACCTTTCATTTTGGCCGGGTACCCGTTACCCATTTTTTTATAGTTGAGGACCCAGTCCAACATTATTCTCTATTCATCTGCTCCTTCCTACATATCATCTTTGGTCTCGTTATGCCCTTCCTCGTCTCCTAAGCTCTACTAATAACTGTCTCCATTATACTTCTTACACCTCTACTGCGCACTCGCTCTCTTGCCTGAAACCCTTTCCCATCAATTTACCTGTGAAACTCACACACACTCAGTATATGCCAACATACCCTCTTCCACCCACATTTAAGATCAACCTTAAAATTCACAACTTAAATGAAGCATTTCAATAGCTTTTACTCGTTGCTACTGTCACTCATTCAGTCACTAACTATTGTTCCCAAGAAGTGCTTTATACTACAAGTACCCACCATTAAGGACAAGCATTGTCATCTACTGCACTTGTTCCCCCACCTGTTGTCTCTCTGTAAGTCTCCTTACATTTCTCTTAGATTGTAAACTACCCAGGACAGGGATTTACTTTCCTATTGTCTGTTTTTGTTTGTTGAACTTATTGTATAATAATTTCCTGTACTTTTTGGTCTCTCTTGTAAAGCGCTGAGTACACAATGGGTGGTATATAAATAGAGATATATGCAGAGTCTAGAGACAAGGCACACGTGTGTAGGTAGCTACAGTTTATCCGGGACCGTATGCATCCTTGAAGTGCCTGTCCCAGTTATTTTCTATTGATTGCAATGTAGGAGTGTCTGTCCTGTCTTATTTTTTTTATTATTATTATCATTATTATTATTATATATACAAAGATATATACAAAGATTGTTTCCTGTCGTTAGCATGACATTGTGTGACACAGTGTGATGTCATTGATTCAGTAGATTGTGTGCAGACCGGGACTGCAGTACAGTTTCACTGACATGAATAACTTGTGTGGTAGAAGCTCTAGAAGGAGCACAGCTGTGGGAGGGAGGTGGATTTGCTTTGTATCACATGGTTTGGAGCAAGGTTCATTGTATGTATCGTCAATAATAATTATAATAATAATAATGCAATGCTTAACTTTTTTATTTCAAGAGGAAAGACTGCAGAACAGAAGTGAATATTGAAGCCATGTGTTCATTTTCTTGCAAAATAGAAAATTGAAGGACAGTTGAAGAGGAGGAAAATGACTACACAGAGACAGATAAGCAATGTGTATATTTCTCATTTAGTATTTGTCGTTTTATTGACTCCAAAAAATCCGGCTGCTAAGGGTTTCGCATTGGACATATTCACCTCTACTCCACCCCTTCCTGTGATCTGTACCATGCAGATTTTTGTTGATTCAATACATCATGAATAGAGTGTGGCTACAGTATGAAGTACTGACCCAAGGACCACATCTACTACCATTCATAACAAGAACATGTGCAGTAGCGCACTGCTGCAGTTCTATGTTATTGCTATGAAAGGTTGAGGTGGTGCAATCATATGAATCTTGAGTGGGAGGGATCCTGTTTGCATCATTTAATTTGATCTAGGCCAGTAGAGTATATAACTCTCAGTACAGGTTACATATGGCATCAGTATTAGTGATTTAAAGAACAGAAAAACAGGAGTGGAGAACAAAACCAAGTAATGTTGAAGTTACTACTTTTTACTTGGTCAGTCTGTACTGTCTACTCCCCACACAGCTGCTAAGGGTTTCCATTTGAGATACATTCACCTTCTACTCTGCACTACTGTGCTACCCTCTATTCAGAGATGAGTTCAAGTCATGTTTACCACTCTAAATCGCTCTGCAGTCATTGATTCAGCACATCATGGGTAGAGCATGGCTATAGATACAGCAAGCTTTATTTTACCCTAATATTGCATTAAAAAATAGAATATCACTCAGTTTCCTACAGATTTACTGATGCTGATAATGCAGAATCTCACCCTCCCATCATAATACACCAGAGGAAGAAATAATCCTTGCTATATATGTACATTGTGTGACATATTGCCTCCATGACCATTGATGGCAAATACATATTCTGTATAGAGCAGCTGTGTTATGATGTAGTTGTTATTGATCATCATTGAGATATAATCACAAGAATCTTATGCAAAGGGAAACTGTCATTAGCATAGTGGGATTTCAGCCCCCAAACTTCTGTAATATTAATGCAATGTCTTACTTTTATTGCAGTGAACACCGAAGAGACGGATCTACTACAACACTGCACAGGACAAGAGTATACACTACAAGCAGCAAAATGATCATGCAGTTGACAATATGTTGTTCTGGTAATGTGCACAATTATTATGTATGGGCTCCACACCACAGTGCTGGACATATTTTGTTAACTTCAACACTACCCCTACCATGGAGATGTCTTCCTGTGATTGGTGTTACTGATTCAGTACATCATATGCACAGTGTGGCTATTATATGATGGATTGATTTAATGAACCCACCAAACACTGATGACATCTGTATCATCTTCTGTAAAGTGCATCTACAGCAGGATATTATCAGCATTTGGGGTGATATAATCAGAGGCATCTATGTGCTTTTGTGCTGGGTAAAGTCCTCCAGCTGAACCGCCCCCCGCCCCCCACCCCCCTACACCTCCTGCCACACAGGCAAACTTACTTACACACACAGCACACTTACTTATGCACACTGACACTTGGCATACCTACACACACACACCCCACAGCCACTGGCATGCATGCAGAGTCCTGGGCATGCAGGATGGGCATGCAGAGTACAGAATATCTCCACCTTGCTCTGGCCCGTACTCTTGGCCTACCCCCAGCATCTGTCACCCACAACCTCTGTTCCCTCCCTGTAAATTGCTGCACTAACACACCTTGGTCAGCGCTGCAACCGATCACAGCACCGGATCATGTCACTGTGATAGGAAGCAGTGCTAATTGACCGGTCAATCAATGCCACGTGGCAACATACGCACCAAAAGAGATTTCCATGCCCCCTGACAGGCTACTCCCTGGGCAGTGACCCTGCTCATCTTCCACCTCTGATCACAATATTCTCTCTTGGAGAGTGTAGCAAATTGGAGTTGGGGGAATTTCACCTCTGCAGTGCATGTAGAGTCCTGTATGCAGAGTACAGAAAGTCTCCACCTTAGTCTGGCCCGTACTCTTGGCCTACCCACAGCATCTGTCACCCACAAATAATACATACACTAATACTCCCCACAATACACACTTTAATACCTCCTCAATAATAATCTCCCCAATAATATTATAGTCTTAAACACAATATACACAATACCCCCTAACACAAGATACCCAATCTAACACTCTCCTCTGCACCTCAACATAATATACACACTATAATACCCTACACACAATATAATACTCCCACACACACACACAATATACACACTATCCTCCTACCACCATAAAACACAACCAATAATACACACACACTTTGTGGATGTTGGGACCAGCTCCTTGCATGCACCAGTGAAAGAGAGAGGCCTGCCATCCGTGCCTCCCTCCGTTTCCCATCTTCTCCCTGTCTCCCTCCCTTTCTTTGCATCTCCCTGCATCTTTGCGTATACCCAGTCAGTGACGGCTCCGGTCACGTGATGCCTTAATATGGGCTTATCCATATATCTGTTGCAGAGATGGAGAGAGACCTGGAGATTTTACATTTCCTTATAATTCATATTGGTACTTAGTACGGGCACTTATTGTTTTATCAGTACTGGGTACCTGACCGTACTGGCCTACGAGTGAGAAGGCAATATTGGCATCACACAGTTACTGTTGAATATGTCATTCAATCCATTTTGAAAATAGTAATGCAATGTGGTTTTGTTTTGTTTGCTTTTTGCAGTAATGAAGAATGAAAAAGTTATATTAAAATTAAATTGGAGGGGAACTGGATTCAGCATTTCTTCATGAACTCTGCACTTGTGAGCATTGACCTTCTTGAGTGCCCTGACAGGTACACGCAACTTTAAGACTATAATCTTCATCAACTGCTGTGCAAGCTTTCGTGCTATACCTCCCCCTCCGGTTTTGATTTATACATTTGCTCTCTCAATTCATGTCCTCTAATATCTGGAGGCTCTCTCCTAGCATTTCTCTCTACCACAGCACGTCATCCCAATGTAACCTCTCTCTTGTTCTTTCTGTTTACTGTTTCCTCACTCCTCTGTAAAACTTTTCTAATTTCTCTAACTTCCACACTCCTGCTTTTATCCACATGTTCTATACACTTTCCTTCCCCTACCTTTGCATGTGTCTACACAAAGCACCATTTGTACAGACCTCTATTGCAGCTATTTCTGCACTGCTCAATGAAATGCACTCCTGCACATCCTATTCTCTTCCACCTTCCCTCATTCTCTACGCCCCCCTCTCAAAGCCCCCTCTCTCTATGTCTCCTCTCTCTACGCCTATCTGTCTCATTCTCTTGACGCCCTTCTCTCTCTACATATCCCTATCTCTGTCTCTCTCTACACCTATCTCTGTGTCTCCTTCTATGCTCGCTGATGTTGGGGGATATCTCTTATAATCTTGGACCGGCTCATATACACATCAGGCCTCCCTACTAAGAGTGTTAACCTATCTAATGTAATCCACATTCCTTTCCTTACTTTTCTCTTCCCTTCTCCTGTGCCCTCTGGAATGTCCACTCTTACTAACAAGGCTCTAGTTGTACATAACCTCTTCTGCTCTCATCAGTCACAATCAGTCATTCCCCTCACCGCATCTTACCTGTCCCACTGATTTGCCTCTGCTTAATTAAACTCTCCTCTGACATCTACTCTAACCTCTCTTCTCTCTTCTCTCTCTTTCTTTCTGCTTAAACTAACAATCTTATTAACTCTTACAATGCTATCCTCCTATCTATATGCCCCCTATAGGCTCTGACACACTCATCCCTCTAACCCACACCTTTGGCTAAATTCCCAAACACACTCATCACACTTCCACTCGCTGTTCTTAATACCTACGGAGGAAATCTCACACTTTGTTTGATTTTTCTACAGTAAAAATGTCTCCTGTCCTGTATAAAGCTGCTCTCTAGGGCTAAATACACTACTTTTTTCCACACTCATCAACACTCAAATTTAATTTACGCTGTTTTTTTTCTCTGTATTTGACTCCCTCCACTGACCTTCTCCTCCCACTTGCCATCCTTCCTTCACTTCTCCTCAAGCATTTGACTACTTCAGAGGCAAGGTGGATGCCACCCAAAAGGAGATTCCTTCTGTCCCTTCCCCCTTCTCTCCTTCTACCCAAATCTCCTTCTGCACTTGACTCCTTTTCTTCTCTTACAGAGCTGGAAGCTAATCATCTTCTATTCTCCCTCTACCACATGCCCTCTAGATCGTATCCCCTCACACCTTACTGCATCTCTTAGTCCCCACTCTCACCCACATCTTCAATTTCTCCCTATTCTCTGGATTTTTGCCCTCTTACTTTAAGCCTGTAGCGGTCACCCTTTTGTCAGAAACAAACTACACCCTATGTGCCTTACTAACTACCGCTCTGTATCCCTCATGCTGTTTGCCTTCTAATTGCTAGTGTCAACATTCTTAAATCACATGCCCTCCTGGATCCTTTACAACCTGCCTTTCGTACAGCACGTTCTACAGACTGTGCTTAAAGCTAATTCCCAAGGTTTTTCCCTACTAATCCTACTTGATCTATCGGCTGCGTTTGATGCTCTCAATCACTCTCCTCCTTCATATTCTAAACTCTCTCTTGGTATCAGTAACAAAGTTCTATCCTGGTTTTCATCATAACTTTCCTGTCACACATTCTCCATCTCTGTTGCTAACATGTCTTCGTCTTCTATTGATCTGTCTGTGGGTATACATCAGGGCTCTGTTCTGAGATCTCTCTTTCTCTCTACATACTATCATTTGGTGACTTCATCAATGCTTTTGGCCTTAGATATAATCTCTATGCGGATGATACACACACAAATCTATCCACCCCTGTTCTCACTCCTGCAATCCAGTCCCTACTCTTGGGTTGTCTCCTGGCTATATGCTCATGGATGGCACTCCACTGCCTTAAACTTAATGTCTAACACTGGGCTCATATTATCCCCTTTCTCCATCACAGTAAACAGTACTACCATCTATCTTGTCATCAAACATGTTGCATAGGAGTAACATTTGGCTCTTCAATTCCATCTCCATTCACATGCACGGCTATGGGTAAAATGTGTTGCCTCTTTCTCTGTAATATTGCCAAGATCTTCCCTTTCCCCTCTCAACCTACTGCTAAAACTCCAATGTATACTGTTATCCTATAGGTTATTTTAACATACTACTAACAGGCCTCCATGCTTCACAACTTTCTCCTATGCAAAACTCTGCTGCTTGAATTATCTCACTTTCTCCCACAACAGTCTCTGCTCATCTCCTTAAATCCCTGTCCTGGCATCCCATCAAGTTTTTGTATCACCTACAAAGTTCTCCTCCTTACCTTTTTGTTAAGGCTCTCCATTAATCTGCTCCTTCTTGCATATCATCTTTGATCTCTCGTTATGCCCTTGCTTGTCTCTTGCACTATAACCATAACTGTCTCCTGTAAACTTCTTTCACCTCTACTGTTCTCTCACTTGCCTGAAACCATTTTCCATCACTGCACCGTACATGTGAAACTTCCTCACACTCAGTATATGCCAACATAACCTCTTCCACCCACATGTAAGACCAATCTTAAAATTCACGACTTAAATCAAGCATTTAAAAAACTTTGACTCGTGGCTACTGTCCCACACCCACAGTCACTGCTAACAACTATTGTTCCCAAGATGTGCTTTCTACTAATTGTACCCACCATTAAGGACAAGCATTGTCATCTACTGCACTTCTTCCCCCAACTGCTGCCTCTCTTTAAGTCTTCTAACATTTCTATTAGATTGTAAAGTTCCCAGGGCAAGGATTTACTTTCCTATAATCTGTTTTTATTTGTCGCACTTATTTTTTAATTATTTTTCCCCTCTCCCCTAATGATATACATATAGGTTTTCCTGTCATTTGCATGACAGAGTTATTATGGTTAACTATTGCATCATGTAGACTGCCTTTTCAGTGTGATGTAATTGATTCAGTACTTTGTGTGCAGACTGTGACTGCAGTACAGTGTCACGAACATTAATGACTTGTGTGGTAGAAGCTCTAGAAGGAACACAGCTATGGGAGGGAGGTGGATTTACTTTGGATCACATGGTTTGGCGCAAGGTTCATTGTATGTATGATCATAACCATGCAATGCTTAACTTTTATTTCAGGAGGGAAGAACAGTGAATATTGAAGCCATGTGTTTCTTTTCTGTCAGAAGAGAAATTTTGAAAGACAGTTGAAGAGGAGGAAAATGACTACACAGAGACAGATAAGCAATGTGTATATTTCTCATTTAGTATTTGTCGTTTTGTTGACTCCACACAATCCAGCTGCTAAGGGTTTCGCATTGGACATATTCCCCTCTACTCTACCCTTCCTGTGATCTGTACCATGCAGGTTTTTGTTGATTCAATACATCATGAGTAGAGTGTGGCTGCTGTATGAAGTATTGACCCAAGGACCACATCTACTACCATTCATAACAAGAACATGTGCAGTAGCGCACTGCTGTAGTTCTATGTGTTTTATTAAAGGTTGAAGTGGTGCAATCATATGAATCTGGAGTGGGATGAATCCTGTTTGCATCATATGGTTTCATCTAGGCCAGTAGAGTATATCTCTCAGTACAGGTTACACATGGCATCAGTAGTAGTGATTTAAAGAACAGAAAAAACAAGAGAAACTTCAATGTTGATAACAAAGCCAAGTAATGTTGAAGATACTCCTTTAACTATTTATTTGATCAGTCTGTACTGTCTACTCCCCACACAGCTACTAAGTCTTCCATTTGAGATACATTCACCTCCTACTCTGCACTGCTGTTCTGTCCTCTATTCAGAGATGAGTTCCAGTCATGTTTACCACTCTGAATCACTCTGCAGTCATTGATTCAGCACATCATGGGTAGAGCATGGCTACAGATACAGTAAGCTTTATTTTACCGGCTGATCATCCATAATATTGCATTAAAACATAGAATATTACTCAGTTTCCAAAAGATTCAGTGATGCTAATTATGCAGAATCTTACAACACATCCCATCATAATGCACCAGAGGAAGAAATAATCCTTGCTACACTACCGACACGTTTTATTGAAGCACGGCTAGCACCGCAAGCCGGGGGATGCCCCGGCGTGCTAGCCGCACTCCCTCAGCGTGCCGCGCATCACCGATGCACGGTCACGCGTCATCGGGTGCCTGCGCCCCCTGCACGCGCGTCCAGGGCTCCCCGAGGGAGCACTGGTGTCCCGCGATGTGGGGGACAGCGGCAGGGGGTTCCGGGGGACCCGACGGACCCGGCAGCGGAAGGGAGAAAGCCCCGATCGGAGGGCGCTCCTCCGCTGCTTCGGCGTGCGCCCGGCACCCTCCGGCGCGCGCCAGGTTACTGCTGCGGCCAAGAACGGGCAAATGCTCGAATAAACTCGGCCGCAGCAGTATATCTGTACATTGTGTGACGTTTGGCCTCCATGACCATTGATAGCAAATACATATTTTGTATTGAGCGGCTGTGTTATGATGTAGTTGTTATTGATCATCATTGAGATATAATCACAAGAATCTTATGCAAAGGGAAAATGTCTGCAGCATAGTGGGATTTCAGCTCCCAAACTTCTGTAATATTAATGCAATGTCTTACTTTTATTGCAGTGAACACTGAAGAGACGGATCTACGACAACACTGCACAGGACAAGAGCAAACACTACAAGCAGCAAAATGATCTTGCAGTTGCAAGTATGTTCTGTAATGTGCACAATTATTATTTATGGGCTACACACCACAGTGCTGGACATATTCTGTTAACTTCTACCCCTACCATGGAGATGTCTTCCTGTGATTGATTCAGTACATCATATGCACAGTGTGGCTATGATATGATGGATGGATTTAATGAACCCACCACCCACTGACATCTGCATCATCTTCTGTAAAGTGCAGCAGGATATTATCAGCATTTGGGGTGGTATAATCTGGGGCATCTATGTGCTTTTGTGCCTGGATAAGTTCCTCCAGCTGAACCACCCCCCTATACCTGCCACACAGGCATACTTACATAGCACACTTACTTATGCACACTGACACTTGGAATACACACACACACACACACACAGACACTGTCATGCATGCAGTGTCCTGTATGCAGAGTACAGAAAGTCTCCACCTTACTCTGGCCCGTACTCATGGCCTATCCCCAGCATCTGTCATCCACAACCTCTGTTCCCTCCCTGTAAAGTGCTGCACTAACACACCTGGGTCAGCGCTGCAGCTGATCACAGTGCCGGATCATGATGTCAATGGGATAGGCAGCAGAGCTGATTGACAAGTCAATCAATGCAGCTCCGCAATATATGCACCAAAAGAGATTTCTGTACCCCCTGTCAGGCTACTCCCTGGGCAGCGACCCTTCTCACCCCTCTCATTCCACCTCTGATCACAATAATCTCTCTTGGAGTGTGTAGCAAATTGGAGTTGGGGGAATCTCACCTCTGTAGTGCATGGTCACAATCTGGGCACTGTACCCAAATATTGGGCAATGTGGCACGTCTTACAGTAGAGAATAGAATAAGTAACTATATTCTTTACTTGTGTATTAAGGAACTTATTTGCAATAAAAATTCAGTCCACCTGGGACCAAGACTTTCTGGTTTTCTGAACAAAGTGGAATTGTTTTCCTATAATTTTATATTCTCTGAAATGTAACATCACAATAAAGTACTCCTATTTTTTTCCTTTGTGCTTTTTTATGGACTATTCCTTTATGTATTTCACTTAATGGGACTAATTACCTTACGATTAGATTTCACTTGTATTTTCTTGGGTTACTCTTTGGAATTTCTCTCTGTGTTCATTTATACTATCTTATTTAGAGCAGTCTTTGCCATTGGACCCCATTTCTTGCCAGAGAGATCTGTAACACAGAGTATTGAAGAGAGTACAGAACAGTGGTGAAGTAGATTTTTATGCTTCTAGGCAGCCTCCCTTCTCACCATGTATTCTGCCCCCGACGGTCTCTTGCACTGCTCCCTCCTACACCCACTCTCCTCACTCTTCCCTCCCCTCCCCGCTATCACTCAATGACCCCCTCTCATTCAATCCTGCTCCCTTACTCCCCCCTCACTCATTCTTCCTTCTGCACACACAATCCTCCCGAATATCACTCCCAAACAACACACACACTAATTCTCCCCACAATACACACTATAATACCTCCTTGTGACGATAGCTTCCACAGGCTTATTAATATTACACAAAAATAATTGGGTTTGAACTGAACGAGGCTTAAGATATAATAAATTGTATTTATTCCTTAGAATATAGGTGAACACAACAGATAATACAGTAACGAACAAGAAGTACACTTACTTAAGGGTTGGGGAATGAGAAGTATGATGTAGCATTTCTTTCAGCAGTGAGGAAATCATTCAGGTGATATCAGGTAACCATATCAGCAAACGAAGACAAAGGATATATGGGTGGACAGCAGTTTATAAACCATTCTCCTTCTATTCTTAACCTTAAGCACAGGGGATTGGTTTACAATTACCTCCAGCCACTCACTAACGTGGGAAAGCATTCTGACCCATGCCCCCCTGCTAGTTGGCACATGCGCAGTAGAACTCTGGGGGTCTCATTTCTGAAGCCCCACATTTACGTCAGGAATGCCAGACAGTCTACCATTTGGAGTTCTGGCAGGAAAACCTTTGTTGAAAGGTGTTAACTGGAACACTTAAGACCTGCCCTGGTTTGGGCTTCGGATAAACAGTGAGGGTGATAAAACTCTTTGAACAGCACTTAAATCCTAGACATAGCGGCGTCCCCAGGGCCATCTGCTACCTTATGGCCCAAAAGAATCTCTTCTGGGTCTTTGTCCATACCTTAAGATACACTATTAAGCATAAAACATAAACGTATTAAAATATCCGGTTCCGTTAGGTTTAGCAGGTCCAAACTTCCCAGTTCGCATTGCCAGAACTGGGACACCATATGGTCCAAAAAGCGACTTGCTACGACCTAAGAAACCGGAGTTACACCAATGCACATTAAATCATTTTAATACAAAAATCTCCATTGAAAAAGAAATCTCAGCTTTTCACTAAATCCCCATTGAAAACAACGGGCAGCTCCGCCATAGACTTTCAATGGTAAATCGCCGCCATTGAAGTCAATGGGGGTTTTCTGCCATTGAAGTTTATGGGAAAAGTCCCGAACTTCAAGGGGGTCCATACTCCGTCGGGTTGGTCCAAGCGGGTCAAGGATGGTTCTGCAGCGATGCCGGAGCAGTGGCTACAGATACCCCAAACCCTGATCCGCTGAACCCTCCGGAACCGGAGATATGGATTCCTAAAATTCAGCATTTCTCACTTAGTCATTTTTCTGAGCCGTTTCTGCCGCCGCCGGCAAAGCCTATGGCGCGACCCGCTCTATCTGGTTCGACCCTTATCGGGGGTCCAGGATTCGGGGACCCGGTGGTGGTCGAGTGGGGGGACGCTTAGGAACTAGGGGCAAAAAGAATTTTATCCCTAGGTGCCCTAAAACAGTTTATTTCCCCGCTAATTGACGTTGAACTTGACCCAGTGATTTTAGCTCTTTTGAAGGACATTGTATCCGCTTTGCGGTTTGCGGTCTGGACGGCAGCCAACTAGGTTACCTCGAGGCATCTCCATTGAAGTCAATGAGCCCATTGACTTTCAATGGGAAACCGCCGCTCTCCCTCTCGGACGCCACCTGCTGGTCACTACAGGAAACAGGACGAAAACAGCACAAATTCCTATTGAAATGCATTGAGCCCTAATGGCGGCCAATGGGGACCTGCAAAATGGTGCCCGAAAAGGCGGGAAACTTACACAAAGAGCTATAATCATTAAAGAATTATTAACCCTTGTGCTCCCGGATGGATTCTAGTGTGTGTGTGATGCAAACACTGAGTAACCAGACATTACAATGGAACAGGGGAAAATACATTTACATGTCATAACAAGGGTTACATCACATTTCTGGACCTCAGCCCAGTTAACCCCTTGTCTCCCTGGTGCGGTCAGGGGTGGCCAAATGGGGTGCAACCCCTTTAATACCGGGCCACCCCCTCTCTCCCTCTACACCTCCCCTTCTTAATGCGTGTCCTGTGGCCCACTGGCCCTGACGGGGAGTGGGGCACTGCTGGCACCATTAATGAATTCAGTCTCAGAGGGATAGTCCTGGCGTGAAAGTCCATCAGCATTGCTGTTTTCACTACCCTTTTTGTGCTGAATGGTGAATTCAAATTCTTGCAAAGCCAAGCTCCATCTCAGCAGTTTGGCATTTTCCCCTGATACCCTCTGTAGCCAGCTCAGGGGATTGTGGTCGGTAATGACCGTGAAAGCCCTCCCATAGACATAGGGCTGGAGCTTTTTGAGTGCCCACACAATGGCCAAGCACTCCTTTTCAATGGTGGCATATGCCACCTCCCTGGGGAGCAGTTTGCGACTGAGATACACCACAGGGTGCTCTTTGCCGTCGTCCCCCACCTGGCTCAACACAGCCCCCACACCAAAGTCTGAGGCATCAGTCTGAATAAGAAAATGCTTGGTATAATCTGGGGCAGCCAGGATGGGGGCCTCAGCAAGCGCAGCTTTCAGTGCCTGGAAAGCAGTTTCACAGCAGGAGACCAGGTAATAAGCACAGGCAGTTGCTTCTTAGTCAGATCAGTCAGGGGTTTGGCCACGGCGCTGTACTGTGGGACAAATTTCCTGTAGTACCCTGCGGTGCCCAAAAAGGCCATGACCTGTTTCTTGGTTTTTGGAACAGGCCACTGAACTATGGCTTCTACCTTGGCTGGCTCTGGCTTGAAATGCCCTCCACCCACCCTGTGCCCTAAGTACAGGACTTCTGCCATACCTACCATACACTTAGTGGGTTTTAAGGTAAGCCCAGCCTCCCTGATTCTATCCAGCACCGCAGCTACATGTCCTATGTGGGATTCCCAGGAATTACTAAAGACAGCAATGTCATCTAAGTAAGCCCTGGCATAGCTCTGCATCCCTTCCAGTAACCTATTGACCAGGCGTTGGAAGGTAGCCGGGGCATTCTTCATCCCAAATGGCATCACCAAAAACTCATAGAGGCCACTTGGAGTGAAGAATGCTGACTTCTCCCTAGCCTCCAGGGTCAGGGGAATCTGCCAGTAGCCTTTGCTCAGATCCATGGTGGTCAGATACTTTGCCCCCGCGAGTTCATCTAGTAACTCATCCATGCGGGGCATGGGGTAAGCATCTGACACCGTCCCAGCGTTGAGCAACCGGTAGTACACACAAAACCGGGTGGTTTTGTCCTTCTTAGGCACTAGGACTACTGGACTTGCCCAAGGGCTCTGGGACGGAGTAATTACCCCTAGGGTCAGCATCTCCTCAATCTCTCTCTCCATACTTGTCTTGACCTCTGCTGACACTCTATAAGCGTGCTTATGCAGAGGCTGCAGGTCCCCTGTGTGTACTGGGTGTTTGGTGAGATGTGTGGTCCCTGGCATGTCAGTGAAGAGGGCGCTATACTGAGCTAGCATGTCCCTGGCTTCTCCCTTCTGCCTAGCACTCAACTGTGCCCCGATCTCTACCTGCTCAACAGTGTTTCCTTGCTTTGCCTCCCCTAGGAGATCAGGCAGAGCATTGCTCGCCGGATCCTCCAGCAGTGGGCTACAAATGGCCATTACTGCTCCCATACTCGGTGCTCTGTATTCCTTTAACATATTAATGTGATATGTCTTGTGCCTCTCAGGCGCTACCTGTACAACATAGTTGCACTCATTCACCTTTCGGATAACCGGGTACGGTCCCGACCAGGCAGCCATCAGCTTGTTCTCCCGAGTGGGTTTGAGAACAAGCACCTGCTGTCCTGGGATGAATTCTCTGCTACGGCCTGCTGGTCATACCATTGCTTCTGCTTGGTCTGAGCAGCCCTGAGGTGGTCCTGGGCCACCCCCATAAGCATCTCTAACCGGTCTCTGAGATCTACTACATACTGGATCACTGAAGCATCAGTAGCAGTAGTCTTCCCCTCCCATCCCTCACGGAAGAGGTCCAGAGGTCCACGTACCCTGCGGCCATATAGTAGCTTGAAGGGGGAGAAGCCTGTAGATTCTTGCGGTACCTCTCGGTATGCAAACAGCAAGTGCTGCAGGTGAATCTCCCAGTCTTTCCCCTCCGCCTCTATAAAGGTCCGAAGCATCTGCTTCAGGGTACCATTAAACCTCTCACATAATCCGTTTGTTTGGGGATGGTAAGGGGTAGTGCGCTGGTGCTGTACACCGCAGGCATCCCAGAGACAATGTAACAGTTCACTCATGAACTGCGACCCCTGATCAGTTAGGATCTCACTAGGGAAACCTACCCTAGCAAAAATGTTCAGCAAAGCTGCTGCCACTGTCTTGGCACTTATGGTGCCCAGCGCTACCGCCTCAGGGTACCGGGTGGCAAAATCCACCACCGTGAGGATGTAGCACTTCCCTGACCTGCTAGGAATCATGAGGGGTCCTATCAGGTCCATCGCTACCTTCTGGAAGGGTTCCCCTATTATCGGTAGGGGTCTCAGGGGTGCCTTCACACGGTCGCCCGCCTTACCTACTCGCTGGCAGGCATCACAGGAGCGGCAGAAATCATCCGCATCCCTGGATGCCCCCGGCCAGAAATAACGCTGCAATAACCGGGCTCGCGTTCTGGTGACCCCCTGATGTCCCGCTAACGGAATAGAGTGAGCTACCCATAACAATTGCTGTCGGTACCCCTGGGGTACTACTAGCTGTCGCTTACCGGTCAATCCCTTCTCTATTCTCGGGTTCCCTTCTTCTCTGTATAGGAGTCCCTTATGCCATAGGCAGCGCTCAGTGCCCTCCCCTGCCTGAGATTCGGACGCCCGAAGTCTCACGCCGGCCAGGGTAGGGTCTGCCTTCACTGCCTCCCTAAACTGGGCTCCTAAATCTGCCCCCCCCCAGTCATGTCATTGTCAGGGGAAGGGGACACGGTAAGGGGGAACAGTAAGTCAGCCTGTGGTTGCAACTGATCCTGGCTTACCTCCCTGGGCTCCTCTGTGCCCTCCGCTAACGTTGGTCCCAAAGGCTGGGGGACTGGGGTGGCCACCGCCGACATTGCCGCGGTCTGGCTCCGGGTAACCGCCGCCACTGCAGCGGGCTGGGGCACACGGTCGTAGGTGCAGGTCATCGGTCCCAGGTCATTGCCCAAAAGAATTTCAGCATCCAAACCTGGTAAAACCCCCACCTCCCGCACACCCTTGCCCACCCCCCAATCCAAAAAAATGCGGGCCACCTGCAGGAAACGTGGCTCTCCGTCAGCCACAGTGATCTGTATCCCAGGGCCTGGGATCAATTCCTCTGGCCGGACCATATCAGGTCGGACCAGGGTCACTGCAGCTCCTGAATCAAGTAAGCCAACTGCTTGCCGGTCACCGACTGTGACCGGGGTGAGATGCTTGCTCCTGCCGTCCGTCTGCTGCAGGTCTGCGCTGTGATGTCCTCCGCTCCTGGCTGTAGGCACTGAAGAAACCGGGGTAGGGGTGACATGGGACGTCTCGCTGGGAGTTGTTTCCATGACCGGTCCTGGTTCTTTGGTGGAAGCCACCCGCACGCGGGCTACCGGCTTTGCAGCTGGGGTGCGTTGCCCTCGATAGGGTCCGTTGGAACGCAGGGGTTCCGGGCAATCTGGTCTGATGTGACCAGTGCTGTTGCAATTGTAGCACCGGCGCTCATGCCGGAGCTCTCCCGCCTTCTGTGACCCGCTGCCCGCAGGCGGCTTTTGGGTCCACTGGGGGGTACTCACAGCTTTCTTGGCCGGCGCCGGTGGGGTTACCGCTTTGGCTGGTACCTTGGCGGTCATCTGGGACCGGCTGACCACATAGTCATCTGCCATCCTCGCCGCCTCGGTGTAGGTCTTGGGCTTTTTATCATACACAAAAGCCCTCACCGCCGGCGGGCACTGCTGCATGAGCTGCTCCTGAAAGATGAGGTCCAGCAGGCGTTGGTAAGTCTTGGCCTCAGAGCCCTCCACCCAGTGTAACCCATACAAAGCCATGCGGGTCACATAAGTGACATAGGTCTCCTGAGGGTGCCTCTCCTCCAGCCGGAACTTACCCCGGTAAGCTTCAGGGGTAAAACCATGCTGAAACAGCAAAAGTTCTTTCAGGTGGTCATAGTCATCAGCAAACTCCTCTGTAAGCGCCATCAAAGTCTGTTTAGCCAAGCTGGAGAGTAGCGGGTCCAGGCGTGCAACCCTATGCTGGGGAAGCACCCCGTACCGCCGGCACTGCGTTTCAAAGTTCCTTAGAAACATGTCAATCCGATCAGTGCCCTCCACATACTTGGTGAGACTGTGCTTGTCCAGTTGGAGTCCATCTCTGGGGGGTCGGACCGGGGGGCAATAAGCGGGTCTGTTCATTGCCATAGAGATAAACGTTAGGGTTAGGGTTAGGGTTATAGGGGAATACGAAAATTTAGGAATGTGACTCATTTGGGTACTAACCAATCAGAGAAGAGTTAGGGTTGAAAGTTAGGGTTGAAAGTTAGGGTTGAAAGTTAGGGTTGACACTTAGGATTATTTTTCTATTTTTGTTTGGCCCAGGGTTATAGGGGAATACGAAAATTTAGGTATGTGACTCATTTGGGTACTAACCAATCAGAGAAGAGTTAGGGTTGAAAGTTAGGGTTGAAAGTTAGGGTTGAAAGTTAGGGTTGACACTTAGGATTATTTTTCTATTTTTGTTTGGCCCAGGGTTATAGGGGAATACGAAAATTTAGGTATGTGACTCATTTGGGTACTAACCAATCAGAGAAGAGTTAGGGTTGAAAGTTAGGGTTGAAAGTTAGGGTTGACACTTTGGATTATTTTTCTATTTTTATTTGGCCCAGGGTTATAGGGGAATACGAAAATTTAGGTATGTGACTCATTTGGGTACTAACCAATCAGAGAAGAGTTAGGGTTGAAAGTTAGGGTTGAAAGTTAGGGTTGAAAGTTAGGGTTGACACTTAGGATTATTTTTCTATTTTTGTTTGGCCCAGGGTTATAGGGGAATACGAAAATTTAGGTATGTGACTCATTTGGGTACTAACCAATCAGAGAAGAGTTAGGGTTGAAAGTTAGGGTTGAAAGTTAGGGTTGAAAGTTAGGGTTGACACTTAGGATTATTTTTCTATTTTTGTTTGGCCCAGGGTTATAGGGGAATACGAAAATTTAGGTATGTGACTCATTTGGGTACTAACCAATCAGAGAAGAGTTAGGGTTGAAAGTTAGGGTTGAAAGTTAGGGTTGAAAGTTAGGGTTGAAAGTTAGGGTTGAAAGTTAGGGTTGACACTTAGGATTATTTTTCTATTTTTGTTTGGCCCAGGGTTATAGGGGAATACGAAAATTTAGGTATGTGACTCATTTGGGTACTAACCAATCAGAGAAGAGTTAGGGTTGAAAGTTAGGGTTGAAAGTTAGGGTTGAAAGTTAGGGTTGAAAGTTAGGGTTAGGGTTAGGGTTAGGGTTAGGGTTAGGGTTAGGGTTAGGGTTAGGGTTAAAAGTGAGGGTTGGATTAGGGTTAGGGTTAAAAGTGAGGGTTGGGTTAGGGTTAGGGTTAGGGTTGAAAGTGAGGGTTGAAAGTGGGTGGGGTTTAAAAGGGGTTAGGGTTAGGGTTAGGGTTAGGGTTAGGGTTAGGGTTAGGGTTAGGGTTAGGGTTATAGGGGAATACGAAAATTTAGGTATGTGACTCATTTGGGTACTAACCAATCAGAGAAGAGTTAGGGTTGAAAGTTAGGGTTGAAAGTTAGGGTTGAAAGTTAGGGTTGAAAGTTAGGGTTGAAAGTTAGGGTTGACACTTAGGATTATTTTTCTATTTTTGTTTGGCCCAGGGTTATAGGGGAATACGAAAATTTAGGTATGTGACTCATTTGGGTACTAACCAATCAGAGAAGAGTTAGGGTTGAAAGTTAGGGTTGAAAGTTAGGGTTGAAAGTTAGGGTTGAAAGTTAGGGTTGAAAGTTAGGGTTGACACTTAGGATTATTTTTCTATTTTTGTTTGGCCCAGGGTTATAGGGGAATACGAAAATTTAGGTATGTGACTCATTTGGGTACTAACCAATCAGAGAAGAGTTAGGGTTGAAAGTTAGGGTTGAAAGTTAGGGTTGAAAGTTAGGGTTGAAAGTTAGGGTTGACACTTAGGATTATTTTTCTATTTTTGTTTGGCCCAGGGTTATAGGGGAATACGAAAATTTAGGTATGTGACTCATTTGGGTACTAACCAATCAGAGAAGAGTTAGGGTTGAAAGTTAGGGTTGAAAGTTAGGGTTGAAAGTTAGGGTTGAAAGTTAGGGTTGAAAGTTAGGGTTGAAAGTTAGGGTTGACACTTAGGATTATTTTTCTATTTTTGTTTGGCCCAGGGTTATAGGGGAATACGAAAATTTAGGTATGTGACTCATTTGGGTACTAACCAATCAGAGAAGAGTTAGGGTTGAAAGTTAGGGTTGAAAGTTAGGGTTGAAAGTTAGGGTTGAAAGTTAGGGTTGAAAGTTAGGGTTGACACTTAGGATTATTTTTCTATTTTTGTTTGGCCCAGGGTTATAGGGGAATACGAAAATTTAGGTATGTGACTCATTTGGGTACTAACCAATCAGAGAAGAGTTAGGGTTGAAAGTTAGGGTTAGGGTTGAAAGTTAGGGTTAGGGTTAGGGTTAGGGTTAGGGTTATAGGGGAATACGAAAATTTAGGTATGTGACTCATTTGGGTACTAACCAATCAGAGAAGAGTTAGGGTTGAAAGTTAGGGTTGAAAGTTAGGGTTGAAAGTTAGGGTTGAAAGTTAGGGTTGAAAGTTAGGGTTAGGGTTAGGGTTAGGGTTAGGGTTAGGGTTATAGGGGAATACGAAAATTTAGGTATGTGACTCATTTGGGTACTAACCAATCAGAGAAGAGTTAGGGTTGAAAGTTAGGGTTGAAAGTTAGGGTTGAAAGTTAGGGTTGAAAGTTAGGGTTGAAAGTTAGGATTATTTTTCTATTTTTGTTTGGCCCAGGGTTATAGGGGAATACGAAAATTTAGGTATGTGACTCATTTGGGTACTAACCAATCAGAGAAGAGTTAGGTTTGAAAGTTAGGGTTGAAAGTTAGGGTTGAAAGTTAGGGTTGAAAGTTAGGGTTGACACTTAGGATTATTTTTCGATTTTTGTTTGGCCCAGGGTTATAGGGTTAGGGTTAGGGTTAGGGTTAGGGTTAGGGTTAGGGTTAGGGTTAGGGTTAGGGTTAGGGTTAGGGTTATAGGGGAATACGAAAATTTAGGTATGTGACTCATTTGGGTACTAACCAATCAGAGAAGAGTTAGGGTTGAAAGTTAGGGTTGAAAGTTAGGGTTGAAAGTTAGGGTTGAAAGTTAGGGTTGACACTTAGGATTATTTTTCTATTTTTGTTTGGCCCAGGGTTATAGGGGAATACGAAAATTTAGGTATGTGACTCATTTGGGTACTAACCAATCAGAGAAGAGTTAGGGTTGAAAGTTAGGGTTGAAAGTTAGGGTTGAAAGTTAGGGTTGAAAGTTAGGGTTGAAAGTTAGGGTTGAAAGTTAGGGTTGACACTTAGGATTATTTTTCTATTTTTGTTTGGCCCAGGGTTATAGGGGCATATGAAAATTTAGGTATGTGACTCATTTGGGTACTAACCAATCAGAGAAGAGTTAGGGTTGAAAGTTAGGGTTGAAAGTTAGGGTTGAAAGTTAGGGTTGAAAGTTAGGGTTGAAAGTTAGGGTTGACACTTAGGATTATTTTTCTATTTTTGTTTGGCCCAGGGTTATAGGGGAATACGAAAATTTAGGTATGTGACTCATTTGGGTACTAACCAATCAGAGAAGAGTTAGGGTTGAAAGTTAGGGTTGAAAGTTAGGGTTGAAAGTTAGGGTTAGGGTTAGGGTTAGGGTTAGGGTTAGGGTTAGGGTTAGGGTTATAGGGGAATACGAAAATTTAGGTATGTGACTCATTTGGGTACTAACCAATCAGAGAAGAGTTAGGGTTGAAAGTTAGGGTTGAAAGTTAGGGTTGAAAGTTAGGGTTGAAAGTTAGGGTTGAAAGTTAGGGTTGACACTTAGGATTATTTTTCTATTTTTGTTTGGCCCAGGGTTATAGGGGAATACGAAAATTTAGGTATGTGACTCATTTGGGTACTAACCAATCAGAGAAGAGTTAGGGTTGAAAGTTAGGGTTGAAAGTTAGGGTTGAAAGTTAGGGTTGAAAGTTAGGGTTGACACTTAGGATTATTTTTCTATTTTTGTTTGGCCCAGGGTTATAGGGGAATACGAAAATTTAGGTATGTGACTCATTTGGGTACTAACCAATCAGAGAAGAGTTAGGGTTGAAAGTTAGGGTTGAAAGTTAGGGTTGAAAGTTAGGGTTGACACTTAGGATTATTTTTCTATTTTTGTTTGGCCCAGGGTTATAGGGGAATACGAAAATTTAGGTATGTGACTCATTTGGGTACTAACCAATCAGAGAAGAGTTAGGGTTGAAAGTTAGGGTTGAAAGTTAGGGTTGAAAGTTAGGGTTGAAAGTTAGGGTTGAAAGTTAGGATTATTTTTCTATTTTTGTTTGGCCCAGGGTGATAGGGGAATACGAAAATTTAGGTATGTGACTCATTTGGGTACTAACCAATCAGAGAAGAGTTAGGGTTGAAAGTTAGGGTTGAAAGTTAGGGTTGAAAGTTAGGGTTGACACTTAGGATTATTTTTCTATTTTTGTTTGGCCCAGGGTTATAGGGGAATACGAAAATTTAGGTATGTGACTCATTTGGGTACTAACCAATCAGAGAAGAGTTAGGGTTGAAAGTTAGGGTTGAAAGTTAGGGTTGAAAGTTAGGGTTGAAAGTTAGGGTTGAAATTTAGGATTATTTTTCTATTTTTGTTTGGCCCAGGGTTATAGGGGAATACGAAAATTTAGGTATGTGACTCATTTGGGTACTAACCAATCAGAGAAGAGTTAGGGTTGAAAGTTAGGGTTGAAAGTTAGGGTTAGGGTTAGGGTTATAGGGGAATACGAAAATTTAGGTATGTGACTCATTTGGGTACTAACCAATCAGAGAAGAGTTAGGGTTGAAAGTTAGGGTTGAAAGTTAGGGTTGAAAGTTAGGGTTGAAAGTTAGGGTTGACACTTAGGATTATTTTTCTGTTTTTGTTTGGCCCAGGGTTATAGGGGAATACGAAAATTTAGGTATGTGACTCATTTGGGTACTAACCAATCAGAGAAGAGTTAGGGTTGAAAGTTAGGGTTGAAAGTTAGGGTTAGGGTTAGGGTTAGGGTTAGGGTTAGGGTTAGGGTTAGTGTTAGGGTTATAGGGGAATACGAAAATTTGGGTTAGGGTTAGGGTTAGGGTTAGGGTTAGGGTTAGGGTTATAGGGGAATACGAAAATTTAGGTATGTGACTCATTTGGGTACTAACCAATCAGAGAAGAGTTAGGGTTGAAAGTTAGGGTTGAAAGTTAGGGTTGAAAGTTAGGGTTGAAATTTAGGATTATTTTTCTATTTTTGTTTGGCCCAGGGTTATAGGGGAATACGAAAATTTAGGTATGTGACTCATTTGGGTACTAACCAATCAGAGAAGAGTTAGGGTTGAAAGTTAGGGTTGAAAGTTAGGGTTGAAAGTTAGGGTTGACACTTAGGGTTAGGGTTAGGGTTAGGGTTATAGGGGAATACGAAAATTTAGGTATGTGACTCATTTGGGTACTAACCAATCAGAGAAGAGTTAGGGTTGAAAGTTAGGGTTGAAAGTTAGGGTTGAAAGTTAGGGTTGAAAGTTAGGGTTGACACTTAGGATTATTTTTCTGTTTTTGTTTGGCCCAGGGTTATAGGGGAATACGAAAATTTAGGTATGTGACTCATTTGGGTACTAACCAATCAGAGAAGAGTTAGGGTTGAAAGTTAGGGTTGAAAGTTAGGGTTGAAAGTTAGGGTTGAAAGTTAGGGTTGACACTTAGAATTATTTTTCTATTTTTGTTTGGCCCAGGGTTAGGGTTAGGGTTAGGGTTAGGGTTAGGGTTAGGGTTATAGGGGAATACGAAAATTTAGGTATGTGACTCATTTGGGTACTAACCAATCAGAGAAGAGTTAGGGTTGAAAGTTAGGGTTGAAAGTTAGGGTTGAAAGTTAGGGTTAGGGTTAGGGTTAGGGTTAGGGTTAGGGTTAGGGTTATAGGGGAATACGAAAATTTAGGTATGTGACTCATTTGGGTACTAACCAATCAGAGAAGAGTTAGGGTTGAAAGTTAGGGTTAGGGTTAGGGTTAGGGTTAGGGTTAGGGTTAGGGTTATAGGGGAATACGAAAATTTAGGTATGTGACTCATTTGGGTACTAACCAATCAGAGAAGAGTTAGGGTTGAAAGTTAGGGTTGAAAGTTAGGGTTGAAAGTTAGGGTTGAAAGTTAGGGTTAGGGTTAGGGTTAGGGTTAGGGTTAGGGTTAGGGTTAGGGTTAGGGTTATAGGGGAATACGAAAATTTAGGTATGTGACTCATTTGGGTACTAACCAATCAGAGAAGAGTTAGGGTTGAAAGTTAGGGTTGAAAGTTAGGGTTGAAAGTTAGGGTTGAAAGTTAGGGTTGAAAGTTAGGGTTGAAAGTTAGGGTTGACACTTAGGATTATTTTTCTATTTTTGTTTGGCCCAGGGTTATAGGGGAATACGAAAATTTAGGTATGTGACTCATTTGGGTACTAACCAATCAGAGAAGAGTTAGGGTTGAAAGTTAGGGTTGAAAGTTAGGGTTAGGGTTAGGGTTAGGGTTAGGGTTAGGGTTAGGGTTAGGGTTAGGGTTAGGGTTAGGGTTATAGGGGAATACGAAAATTTAGGTATGTGACTCATTTGGGTACTAACCAATCAGAGAAGAGTTAGGGTTGAAAGTTAGGGTTGAAAGTTAGGGTTGAAAGTTAGGGTTGAAAGTTAGGGTTGAAAGTTAGGGTTGAAAGTTAGGGTTGACACTTAGGATTATTTTTCTATTTTTGTTTGGCCCAGGGTTATAGGGGAATACGAAAATTTAGGTATGTGACTCATTTGGGTACTAACCAATCAGAGAAGAGTTAGGGTTGAAAGTTAGGGTTGAAAGTTAGGGTTGAAAGTTAGGGTTGAAAGTTAGGGTTGAAAGTTAGGGTTGACACTTAGGATTATTTTTCTATTTTTGTTTGGCCCAGGGTTATAGGGGAATACGAAAATTTAGGTATGTGACTCATTTGGGTACTAACCAATCAGAGAAGAGTTAGGGTTGAAAGTTAGGGTTGAAAGTTAGGGTTGAAAGTTAGGGTTGACACTTAGGATTATTTTTCTATTTTTGTTTGGCCCAGGGTTATAGGGGAATACGAAAATTTAGGTATGTGACTCATTTGGGTACTAACCAATCAGAGAAGAGTTAGGGTTGAAAGTTAGGGTTGAAAGTTAGGGTTGAAAGTTAGGGTTGAAAGTTAGGGTTGAAAGTTAGGGTTGAAAGTTAGGGTTGACACTTAGGATTATTTTTCTATTTTTGTTTGGCCCAGGGTTATAGGGGAATACGAAAATTTAGGTATGTGACTCATTTGGGTACTAACCAATCAGAGAAGAGTTAGGGTTGAAAGTTAGGGTTGAAAGTTAGGGTTGAAAGTTAGGGTTGAAAGTTAGGGTTGAAAGTTAGGGTTGACACTTAGGATTATTTTTCTATTTTTGTTTGGCCCAGGGTTATAGGGGAATACGAAAATTTAGGTATGTGACTCATTTGGGTACTAACCAATCAGAGAAGAGTTAGGGTTGAAAGTTAGGGTTAGGGTTGAAAGTTAGGGTTAGGGTTAGGGTTAGGGTTAGGGTTATAGGGGAATACGAAAATTTAG
Source organism: Ascaphus truei (assembly GCF_040206685.1). NCBI lineage: Eukaryota > Metazoa > Chordata > Amphibia > Anura > Ascaphidae > Ascaphus > Ascaphus truei. The sequence continues at coordinate 7,357 of NW_027454381.1, read as the reverse complement.
GTATGTGACTCATTTGGGTACTAACCAATCAGAGAAGAGTTAGGGTTGAAAGTTAGGGTTGAAAGTTAGGGTTGAAAGTTAGGGTTGAAAGTTAGGGTTGAAAGTTAGGGTTAGGGTTAGGGTTAGGGTTAGGGTTAGGGTTATAGGGGAATACGAAAATTTAGGTATGTGACTCATTTGGGTACTAACCAATCAGAGAAGAGTTAGGGTTGAAAGTTAGGGTTGAAAGTTAGGGTTGAAAGTTAGGGTTGAAAGTTAGGGTTGAAAGTTAGGATTATTTTTCTATTTTTGTTTGGCCCAGGGTTATAGGGGAATACGAAAATTTAGGTATGTGACTCATTTGGGTACTAACCAATCAGAGAAGAGTTAGGTTTGAAAGTTAGGGTTGAAAGTTAGGGTTGAAAGTTAGGGTTGAAAGTTAGGGTTGACACTTAGGATTATTTTTCGATTTTTGTTTGGCCCAGGGTTATAGGGTTAGGGTTAGGGTTAGGGTTAGGGTTAGGGTTAGGGTTAGGGTTAGGGTTAGGGTTATAGGGGAATACGAAAATTTAGGTATGTGACTCATTTGGGTACTAACCAATCAGAGAAGAGTTAGGGTTGAAAGTTAGGGTTGAAAGTTAGGGTTGAAAGTTAGGGTTGAAAGTTAGGGTTGACACTTAGGATTATTTTTCTATTTTTGTTTGGCCCAGGGTTATAGGGGAATACGAAAATTTAGGTATGTGACTCATTTGGGTACTAACCAATCAGAGAAGAGTTAGGGTTGAAAGTTAGGGTTGAAAGTTAGGGTTGAAAGTTAGGGTTGAAAGTTAGGGTTGAAAGTTAGGGTTGAAAGTTAGGGTTGACACTTAGGATTATTTTTCTATTTTTGTTTGGCCCAGGGTTATAGGGGCATATGAAAATTTAGGTATGTGACTCATTTGGGTACTAACCAATCAGAGAAGAGTTAGGGTTGAAAGTTAGGGTTGAAAGTTAGGGTTGAAAGTTAGGGTTGAAAGTTAGGGTTGAAAGTTAGGGTTGACACTTAGGATTATTTTTCTATTTTTGTTTGGCCCAGGGTTATAGGGGAATACGAAAATTTAGGTATGTGACTCATTTGGGTACTAACCAATCAGAGAAGAGTTAGGGTTGAAAGTTAGGGTTGAAAGTTAGGGTTGAAAGTTAGGGTTAGGGTTAGGGTTAGGGTTAGGGTTAGGGTTAGGGTTAGGGTTATAGGGGAATACGAAAATTTAGGTATGTGACTCATTTGGGTACTAACCAATCAGAGAAGAGTTAGGGTTGAAAGTTAGGGTTGAAAGTTAGGGTTGAAAGTTAGGGTTGAAAGTTAGGGTTGAAAGTTAGGGTTGACACTTAGGATTATTTTTCTATTTTTGTTTGGCCCAGGGTTATAGGGGAATACGAAAATTTAGGTATGTGACTCATTTGGGTACTAACCAATCAGAGAAGAGTTAGGGTTGAAAGTTAGGGTTGAAAGTTAGGGTTGAAAGTTAGGGTTGAAAGTTAGGGTTGACACTTAGGATTATTTTTCTATTTTTGTTTGGCCCAGGGTTATAGGGGAATACGAAAATTTAGGTATGTGACTCATTTGGGTACTAACCAATCAGAGAAGAGTTAGGGTTGAAAGTTAGGGTTGAAAGTTAGGGTTGAAAGTTAGGGTTGACACTTAGGATTATTTTTCTATTTTTGTTTGGCCCAGGGTTATAGGGGAATACGAAAATTTAGGTATGTGACTCATTTGGGTACTAACCAATCAGAGAAGAGTTAGGGTTGAAAGTTAGGGTTGAAAGTTAGGGTTGAAAGTTAGGGTTGAAAGTTAGGGTTGAAAGTTAGGATTATTTTTCTATTTTTGTTTGGCCCAGGGTGATAGGGGAATACGAAAATTTAGGTATGTGACTCATTTGGGTACTAACCAATCAGAGAAGAGTTAGGGTTGAAAGTTAGGGTTGAAAGTTAGGGTTGAAAGTTAGGGTTGACACTTAGGATTATTTTTCTATTTTTGTTTGGCCCAGGGTTATAGGGGAATACGAAAATTTAGGTATGTGACTCATTTGGGTACTAACCAATCAGAGAAGAGTTAGGGTTGAAAGTTAGGGTTGAAAGTTAGGGTTGAAAGTTAGGGTTGAAAGTTAGGGTTGAAATTTAGGATTATTTTTCTATTTTTGTTTGGCCCAGGGTTATAGGGGAATACGAAAATTTAGGTATGTGACTCATTTGGGTACTAACCAATCAGAGAAGAGTTAGGGTTGAAAGTTAGGGTTGAAAGTTAGGGTTAGGGTTAGGGTTATAGGGGAATACGAAAATTTAGGTATGTGACTCATTTGGGTACTAACCAATCAGAGAAGAGTTAGGGTTGAAAGTTAGGGTTGAAAGTTAGGGTTGAAAGTTAGGGTTGAAAGTTAGGGTTGACACTTAGGATTATTTTTCTGTTTTTGTTTGGCCCAGGGTTATAGGGGAATACGAAAATTTAGGTATGTGACTCATTTGGGTACTAACCAATCAGAGAAGAGTTAGGGTTGAAAGTTAGGGTTGAAAGTTAGGGTTAGGGTTAGGGTTAGGGTTAGGGTTAGGGTTAGGGTTAGTGTTAGGGTTATAGGGGAATACGAAAATTTGGGTTAGGGTTAGGGTTAGGGTTAGGGTTAGGGTTAGGGTTATAGGGGAATACGAAAATTTAGGTATGTGACTCATTTGGGTACTAACCAATCAGAGAAGAGTTAGGGTTGAAAGTTAGGGTTGAAAGTTAGGGTTGAAAGTTAGGGTTGAAATTTAGGATTATTTTTCTATTTTTGTTTGGCCCAGGGTTATAGGGGAATACGAAAATTTAGGTATGTGACTCATTTGGGTACTAACCAATCAGAGAAGAGTTAGGGTTGAAAGTTAGGGTTGAAAGTTAGGGTTGAAAGTTAGGGTTGACACTTAGGGTTAGGGTTAGGGTTAGGGTTATAGGGGAATACGAAAATTTAGGTATGTGACTCATTTGGGTACTAACCAATCAGAGAAGAGTTAGGGTTGAAAGTTAGGGTTGAAAGTTAGGGTTGAAAGTTAGGGTTGAAAGTTAGGGTTGACACTTAGGATTATTTTTCTGTTTTTGTTTGGCCCAGGGTTATAGGGGAATACGAAAATTTAGGTATGTGACTCATTTGGGTACTAACCAATCAGAGAAGAGTTAGGGTTGAAAGTTAGGGTTGAAAGTTAGGGTTGAAAGTTAGGGTTGAAAGTTAGGGTTGACACTTAGAATTATTTTTCTATTTTTGTTTGGCCCAGGGTTAGGGTTAGGGTTAGGGTTAGGGTTAGGGTTATAGGGGAATACGAAAATTTAGGTATGTGACTCATTTGGGTACTAACCAATCAGAGAAGAGTTAGGGTTGAAAGTTAGGGTTGAAAGTTAGGGTTGAAAGTTAGGGTTAGGGTTAGGGTTAGGGTTAGGGTTAGGGTTAGGGTTATAGGGGAATACGAAAATTTAGGTATGTGACTCATTTGGGTACTAACCAATCAGAGAAGAGTTAGGGTTGAAAGTTAGGGTTAGGGTTAGGGTTAGGGTTAGGGTTAGGGTTAGGGTTATAGGGGAATACGAAAATTTAGGTATGTGACTCATTTGGGTACTAACCAATCAGAGAAGAGTTAGGGTTGAAAGTTAGGGTTGAAAGTTAGGGTTGAAAGTTAGGGTTGAAAGTTAGGGTTAGGGTTAGGGTTAGGGTTAGGGTTAGGGTTAGGGTTAGGGTTATAGGGGAATACGAAAATTTAGGTATGTGACTCATTTGGGTACTAACCAATCAGAGAAGAGTTAGGGTTGAAAGTTAGGGTTGAAAGTTAGGGTTGAAAGTTAGGGTTGAAAGTTAGGGTTGAAAGTTAGGGTTGACACTTAGGATTATTTTTCTATTTTTGTTTGGCCCAGGGTTATAGGGGAATACGAAAATTTAGGTATGTGACTCATTTGGGTACTAACCAATCAGAGAAGAGTTAGGGTTGAAAGTTAGGGTTGAAAGTTAGGGTTGAAAGTTAGGGTTGAAAGTTAGGGTTGAAAGTTAGGGTTGAAAGTTAGGGTTGACACTTAGGATTATTTTTCTATTTTTGTTTGGCCCAGGGTTATAGGGGAATACGAAAATTTAGGTATGTGACTCATTTGGGTACTAACCAATCAGAGAAGAGTTAGGGTTGAAAGTTAGGGTTGAAAGTTAGGGTTGAAAGTTAGGGTTGAAAGTTAGGGTTGAAAGTTAGGGTTGACACTTAGGATTATTTTTCTATTTTTGTTTGGCCCAGGGTTATAGGGGAATACGAAAATTTAGGTATGTGACTCATTTGGGTACTAACCAATCAGAGAAGAGTTAGGGTTGAAAGTTAGGGTTGAAAGTTAGGGTTGAAAGTTAGGGTTGACACTTAGGATTATTTTTCTATTTTTGTTTGGCCCAGGGTTATAGGGGAATACGAAAATTTAGGTATGTGACTCATTTGGGTACTAACCAATCAGAGAAGAGTTAGGGTTGAAAGTTAGGGTTGAAAGTTAGGGTTGAAAGTTAGGGTTGAAAGTTAGGGTTGAAAGTTAGGGTTGAAAGTTAGGATTATTTTTCTATTTTTGTTTGGCCCAGGGTTATAGGGGAATACGAAAATTTAGGTATGTGACTCATTTGGGTACTAACCAATCAGAGAAGAGTTAGGGTTGAAAGTTATTGTTGAAAGTTAGGGTTGAAAGTTAGGGTTGAAAGTTAGGGTTGAAAGTTAGGGTTGACACTTAGGATTATTTTTCTATTTTTGTTTGGCCCAGGGTTATAGGGGAATACGAAAATTTAGGTATGTGACTCATTTGGGTACTAACCAATCAGAGAAGAGTTAGGGTTGAAAGTTAGGGTTGAAAGTTAGGGTTGAAAGTTAGGGTTGAAAATTAGGGTTGAAAGTTAGGGTTGAAAGTTAGGGTTGACACTTAGGATTATTTTTCTATTTTTGTTTGGCCCAGGGTTATAGGGGAATACGAAAATTTAGGTATGTGACTCATTTGGGTACTAACCAATCAGAGAAGAGTTAGGGTTGAAAGTTAGGGTTGAAAGTTAGGGTTGAAAGTTAGGGTTGAAAGTTAGGATTATTTTTCTATTTTTGTTTGGCCCAGGGTTATAGGGGAATACGAAAATTTAGGTATGTGACTCATTTGGGTACTAACCAATCAGAGAAGAGTTAGGGTTGAAAGTTAGGGTTGAAAGTTAGGGTTGAAAGTTAGGGTTGAAAGTTAGGGTTGACACTTAGGATTATTTTTCTATTTTTGTTTGGCCCAGGGTTATAGGGGAATACGAAAATTTAGGTATGTGACTCATTTGGGTACTAACCAATCAGAGAAGAGTTAGGGTTGAAAGTTAGGGTTGAAAGTTAGGGTTGAAAGTTAGGGTTGAAAGTTAGGGTTGACACTTAGGATTATTTTTCTATTTTTGTTTGGCCCAGGGTTATAGGGGAATATGAAAATTTAGGTATGTGACTCATTTGGGTACTAACCAATCAGAGAAGAGTTAGGGTTGAAAGTTAGGGTTGAAAGTTAGGGTTGAAAGTTAGGGTTGAGGGTTAGGGTTAGGGTTAGGGTTAGGGTTAGGGTTAGGGTTAGGGTTAGGGTTAGGGTTATAGGGGAATACGAAAATTTAGGTATGTGACTCATTTGGGTACTAACCAATCAGAGAAGAGTTAGGGTTGAAAGTTAGGGTTGAAAGTTAGGGTTGAAAGTTAGGGTTGAAAGTTAGGGTTGAAAGTTAGGATTATTTTTCTATTTTTGTTTGGCCCAGGGTTATAGGGGAATACGAAAATTTAGGTATGTGACTCATTTGGGTACTAACCAATCAGAGAAGAGTTAGGGTTGAAAGTTAGGGTTAGGGTTAGGGTTAGGGTTATAGGGGAATACGAAAATTTAGGGTTAGGGTTAGGGTTAGGGTTAGGGTTAGGGTTAGGGTTAGGGTTAGGGTTATAGGGGAATACGAAAATTTAGGTATGTGACTCATTTGGGTACTAACCAATCAGAGAAGAGTTAGGGTTGAAAGTTAGGGTTGAAAGTTAGGGTTGAAAGTTAGGGTTGAAAGTTAGGGTTGAAAGTTAGGGTTGAAAGTTAGGGTTGAAAGTTAGGGTTGAAAGATAGGGTTGACACTTAGGATTATTTTTCTATTTTTGTTTGGCCCAGGGTTATAGGGGAATACGAAAATTTAGGTATGTGACTCATTTGGGTACTAACCAATCAGAGAAGAGTTAGGGTTGAAAGTTAAGGTTGAAAGTTAGGGTTGAAAGTTAGGGTTGACACTTAGGATTATTTTTCTATTTTTGTTTGGCCCAGGGTTATAGGGGAATACGAAAATTTAGGTATGTGACTCATTTGGGTACTAACCAATCAGAGAAGAGTTAGGGTTGAAAGTTAGGGTTGAAAGTTAGGGTTGAAAGTTAGGGTTGAAAGTTAGGGTTGAAAGTTAGGGTTGAAAGTTAGGATTATTTTTCTATTTTTGTTTGGCCCAGGGTTATAGGGGAATACGAAAATTTAGGTAAGACTCATTTGGGTACTAACCAATCAGAGAAGAGTTAGGGTTGAAAGTTAGGGTTGAAAGTTAGGGTTGAAAGTTAGGGTTGAAAGTTAGGGTTGAAAGTTAGGGTTGACACTTAGGATTATTTTTCTATTTTTGTTTGGCCCAGGGTTATAGGGGAATACGAAAATTGAGGTATGTGACTCATTTGGGTACTAACCAATCAGAGAAGAGTTAGGGTTGAAAGTTAGGGTTGAAAGTTAGGGTTGAAAGTTAGGGTTGAAAGTTAGGGTTGACACTTAGGATTATTAGGGTTAGGGTTAGGGTTAGGGTTAGGGTTAGGGTTAGGGTTAGGGTTAGGGTTAGGGTTATAGGGGAATACGAAAATTTAGGTATGTGACTCATTTGGGTACTAACCAATCAGAGAAGAGTTAGGGTTGAAAGTTAGGGTTGAAAGTTAGGGTTGAAAGTTAGGGTTGAAAGTTAGGGTTATTTTTCTATTTTTGTTTGGCCCAGGGTTATAGGGGAATACGAAAATTTAGGTATGTGACTCATTTGGGTACTAACCAATCAGAGAAGAGTTAGGGTTGAAAGTTAGGGTTGAAAGTTAGGGTTGAAAGTTAGGGTTGAAAGTTAGGGTTGACACTTAGGATTATTTTTCTATTTTTGTTTGGCCCAGGGTTATAGGGGAATATGAAAATTTAGGTATGTGACTCATTTGGGTACTAACCAATCAGAGAAGAGTTAGGGTTAGCGTTGAAAGTTAGTGTTAAGGTTGACCCTTACGATTATTTTTGTATTTGTATTTGTATTTGTATTTGTGTTTAGGGTTAGGGTTAGGGTTAGGGTTAGGGTTAGGGTTAGGGTTATAGGGGAATACGAAA